>NW_026623518.1:117304-164082 GCF_030028575.1 Malurus melanocephalus | reverse complement strand
AAAAAAAAAAAAAAAAAAAAAAGGATTGGTAACTGTGCCTGGAGAGGACTCAAACAGAGACAGTATTTCTCAGAAATTTGTAATACAGCAAAGTAGTAATACAACCAGAGACAAAAATAGGTGGCAGTGGCTTCTGTGAAGGTTTTTTTGCTCTGAGACTCTGTGGGAGGGAGTTTCTCTTGATCCTCCCAGGTAGGACACGAAGAGTAGTRGTTAAAAAGAGAGGCTGTATCCACACATTCTCCTACAAGCCCTAAGCTGATTTTCATAGTTCTATTTTGTGCTCCAGCGCTAGCCCTGGGTGTCCCAGTGACCCACTCCTGGCCCTCCCTCTTGCAGACTGCCCGGCTTGGCTTGTTGCTTGTATTCATTTCCAAAAGCAACTCAGTGTGAGCTGTCACATGCTCAGGGCAAYTGTCCATCTGAAAGACTTCATTAAACATTTCTGGTAAAATGTGTGTCACTAAATGGCTTTAAGATGAGAYTTCCAAATGAGTYTATGTCTTTCATCGGGTCTTTGTTCCTAGAATAGGCAAAAAGATTTTTTCTCATGTAAATAAACTAAGATACTTAAGCTGGAAGTGAGATTCAATGAGTTCATTTAGGTCAGGGGGATTTGGATAACCTCCTCTCTTCGGGTCTTTGCTGGGAGCAGCACAGCCAGAGCATCAGCTGCAGGAGACATTCAGGGTCAACTTGAGAAGACATTTTACTTCTCTATGCCTCTGTTTWCCYCTCTGCAAAATGAGRATCTGGTTCTTCACCATRGACTCCCCTTGCTTTGYAAAGATCTTTGAGCTCAAGGGCTGAAAATTCTGCGTAAAACTTTGACAACATTATTGTTTTCCTACACAAACAAGGGAACTTGGTCTTGCAAAGCCAACCTTTAGCTTTAGGTCTTTTCCCAGCACTGCAGGAAAACAGTCTATGGACAGGCACAGAATTAATCACACAAGGAAAACAAACTCTTGGAAAAGTTTTGCTTTCTTTTTATCTCCACCTCCTACTCAGAGAAACATCRTCAGCCACTATTGRTGYTTTTGGAGAATCATGGAACCATWAAGGTTGGAAAARACCTCTASACAGTGCATGAGAGACAGTGMRAGCTGCTTTGCTTTTSTTRCAAAACATAATGAAATAGTCTTTCCAATCCTCATTGTTTCAGACCAAAAGAAAAAAGGAAAACACTCTAAAAAAATACTCAGAAATAACTGACATCCTTTTGGGTATTACTTAAGGCAGCAGAGGTGCCTTGTGTGTGTGTGAAATGTTCGTCCTTGCTTTATAACCACACATTTCCTTCGCCTCCTCCTCTTGCCGTGCCCTMGGATGCCCGCCCTGGGCACGCAGCTCGTGCGTGGCTCCTGCCTGCACAATTGGGCAATTAAACCAAGGTTGTCTTCTGTCACCCGTGGCATTTGGAGCCACAGAAYCCTGCTGCAGGATTTCGAGAAAGCAAAGGGCAAAGATCTCGCGTTACACCGAGGCAGAGYTTTATGGGCTCATTAGAAAATTGCCTGTTATTAATCCCGCTGAGAGGAAAACCAGCCTGGTGTAAAAAACAGCCCAGCAACAACCCTTCCAACCCATCWTGCTGATTTATTCCAGCGTGTTTTCTGGGCCAGAATCAATCATGGTCAGCATTGCTGGACCTTTAGATAACAGGTGCCAATCTGCCATGTGTGAAATATCATCAGCTTGAAACCTGAGATTTAACTGAAGCAAGAAAAATCAGCCTGAAGCTGAAACCACTTGAATTACCAAATCTAATTTGAGGGGGAGCAGGCAGCGAGGAAGATGACAGGGAATGCAATGCTCCGTGGCACTTCTTCAGAAGCTTTTTCACACCCTTATGAATATTTGTCGAGTCAGACCATAAATCAGACCCTGCTAAAAATTTTTATCTGCTTTTGGCTTCAGGCATCTGCTAGAAAGGACCCCTTGAGTCTCTGTTATGCRCATCTTGTGAAATTCGCAGCGGTTTTATTCAGAATTAGGCAACAATACACAATTCATCCTTTTTTGTGTGTGTGTGCGTGTGTTATCAGCCTGCAAGAAGGGGAATAAATTAACAAAACACTGTGAGATCATTCATAACGCCCCCATTCACTAAAAAAAATTCATCCCCGCAGCCTGACCYGGCCAGGGGACTTCAGCACATTGTGTGACAGCCACTCCAGGTCGCTGGCACAGTGCAGAGCTTCAGGGCAAAAGCAGGAGGGGATTTTCAGCCCGGGAAACTCAGGGCAGGTATCCAGAGCCACCAACACCACCCCCGAGAGAGGAGAGCTCCTGCCCCAGCACACCCGGGGTTGTTGACTTTGCTGCAGACAGTCAGGCTGGGGCAGGCTCAGACAGCAGCAAACCCTTTATGAAAGCAGCTGGGAGAGAGAATCAAAGATATCCAGGAACTGCCAGTTCCTGCTGGACAAATTTAACTCGTTCAGTATTCCCAAACATCCCCTTTTCCCAATTTGCACCTTCCCAGTTCTTGCCTTGGCTCAGTTAAACCCCCAAATTCAATGTCTCCAGAAACATGAGGGCACAAAGCACTTTCAGGGTCCATTCCAYGGTCATCCCATAACCCAATCCCACCTTAAGTTTCTRCAGCAACTTTTTGAGAGCTGGTGTRTGCCAGGGTTGATTTCCCCACTCCTGAGCTTTCTGAGAAGCTGTCACAGAACTCCCTGTCCTGGTGAACAGGACATATCTTTGGCCCTTGGTTCTTATGGATAACAGAGCACCTGTTATGTAAAGAAYATAAAAGAATATAAAGACTAAAGTCCCACATTGCTTGTTTTCTTCAAGCCATGATTGCTCCAGAAACTGTGAGCCWGGGTGGCCCCAGCTGCAGGTGATGACATCAGTGAGTCAGAAGGACTGGAAAGATGGTGGGAAATTAAATCAGAGCTGGCAGAAGAGGCAAAGCTACCTTCAGCCTTGGAGAGCATCTGCTTGGACCTTTAACTTCTCCCACAGTGCYGTGGATGCAAAATATTGGCTCTCAGGAAGGCAAAACACAACAGAGTTTATTCTGAGCTGGGGTAACTCAACGAGYGCAGAACCAGCATATGTGTGGCCAGAAGGTGACATCCCAGACAAAGCCTGGCACTCCCACACAGCTGCCCTGGGAGGGACACGGGTCTGCATTGGGGTGACAACATTTGTGCCCATCTGCTGCAGAGGRCACTGTGCCACTTCACAGCTTCATTTCGCCAAGGGATGATGGRCTGGGGCAGAAATTTGCTCAGCCCTGCCAGGGTTTCTGTCCCAGGGGTGGGTGGTGACCTCTGAGCAGGCAGCAAACCAAGGGAGCAGCGTGGTGGGATTGGCCAATGCAGTCACAGTGAGATGCTGGAGGACAACATATCCTTGGTCACAGCAGTGCCTGTTCTCCTCAGTCCTTGTAAAGGAACCCAGACCCGGGTTTTTTCATGGATTTTTGCCAGTGGCAAAGACCTGGGAATGTTCTCCTACCTTATCTGTGTTGGTTATAAGTTTTTATCTCCCATTTTATTACATCTGAAGCAGCTCTTTGCCATTGGGGCCATTAAGAGTGCACACAAACCCTTCTGTACCCGCTGCCTACATTCTGCTGAGGAAAATTGTCATTATTGCAGTGTCTGCTGAAGGATGTGGAACTGATGTTTCTCTGGGGCAGGTACCCATTTTAAGCCTCAGTGAAGTGCCTCCTCTTCCTTAAAAAGGCCCTCAGTGAGATGAGATGTGATGGGTGATGCATTCACCCAAACACCAATCCGCAGGAGGTACTTCTAGAAAACACAAGTTTTATTAGAATTTCAGTGTTTTGAAGCTAAATCTGCTGCACCAGGGGCTTAAAATACTATTCTGACCTTATAGAATGATCAGAAATTAAATATATTACCAGATATTTAACTGCTATCAGATATATTTATATATACACACRTGCAGAGTATGTGTGTATAAATGTCTATCTACTTAATAATTTATCTTTCTATCCTATATCAATAGACCTCTGTGTGTCCATGCACATCGGGGTGTTTGTCAGGAGATTTTAGTTATTTATATCAAGGAGATCCTGACTGGGATCTGCCCTAACACTTGCCTAGAAGCCTTTAGGGGATTTCTACATTCACCTTCTCATTCCTGCACAACATGTAGATACAAAAAAAAAAAAAAAAAAAAAAAAAAAAAAAAAAAAAAAAAAAGGTGTTTAATGCTTGTATCTACCTAAGAGATGCCACATGCTGATAAACAATTTTCTGAAAAGCTCACACTGTGATCTCACATTCATTAACACTGATAATTACAATGATAAGGAGATGCTCTTGCAATTCTTCTCCAACCTCCAACCTTAGTGATTCTCTGATTCCAGGAGAGAACCCTTGGCCAYATCATGGAAATCCAGGTGTGTCCTGGGTAATTTTGAAACAGGAAAGGTCAGCAGGGGTGTGTCCCTCAAGGACAACAAGGTCCCCCCTGCCTTATGGGACCTCCACCCTTAGAGGACTCCCAGAACAGCCACACTCACACACTTAGAGACAACTTTTGATTGGAATTATTTACCTTTCCCACTTCTTTTGCAGTAAAACTGGGAGAACTAAACTGGCTGGCTGACAGCAGCAGGAGGGTTTCGTTTAAATGCCCTGGAATTAATTTGTCTGATCGGTGTGAGCTCTGTTAATGGYCAGGGCAGGAGGCAGCCAGTTATTCGGATATTTTTTGGCTCTGAGAGAGGTTAAGTGAGGACAGTGCTGAGAGCTGCATTGAGATTTGGCAGCCCCAAAGGGGAAGTCTGTCTCAGAGAGCAACCGCCTGTTTTTCAGCTGAAAATATATTTCCTCAGCTGTCTCTGAAAGTAAAGGTTAAGCTTAATTTAAAGCGGAGCTTTAGCAGCCTGAAAATAAAAGTAGCAGAAAAAAAAAAAAAAAACAACTTGTTCCCCTTTTCTGCCACTCTTAATGTTGTTTTCTCTACGATCTTCTTCTCTTATGTTATTGTAACCACTCTCCATCTTGCCCTAAGAGAGGTTTTTGGGTTTTTTTAAGTCTCATCAAACCAGTCATCCAGCACTTCTTCCAGCTACCAGGAAGAGATTCCAGGTTTCCTCACTAAATCCAGGAAAACAATTCACCTGAATATCCCTTGAGCTTCCCTGAGAATAGCTTCTTATGCAGAGCAATAACCTCCCCTCTCTGATTGGGTTGTTGTGAAAAATAAATGGAAATGCAAAAAACAAAAAAAAGTGGGAATTGCAGCTTTGGTAACTGGAAACTTGACAGCAGTGGTGATAAACAAGATYTGAGCTGGCATAATTTAAAATGTTGTGGTTTACTGGGGGAATGAAAGGTAAGGCAAGTGATCTGCTTGCATGGAGTCACACCTGTGCCTAAGCACGGATCTAAACCCAGCTGGAGCAACCAGGGAAAGGGGGAAGAGAGGGATGAGTGAGGAAAGGAAATGACAGATTTTTGGGTGACCTTATGGTAAAGTGTGTAACATAAGGCACTGGCAGACCCAGGATGGGAAAGAAAGGATAGCAAAAGGAAGATAAATCCATCAGCCTTTGATGGGACATGCACTGATGGTGGTTCTAATATGAATACGTCTAATTATGACACAGTCAGTACCATCAAACACTCCACAGCACAGGGAAGTCAAGAAAAAGAGTTTTTTTGAAGGAATTTCCTAGTTCAGAAAACTTGGCAGCGGGAATAAAACACCATATATAAGCACACACACACAAAATAAGGGAAAAACTCTTAGAATTTGAGGTTCCCCTTCCCTGTATAAACAAGCACAGTAAATTTAACAGAGCAGGGACAAATGAGGGGGGATCTTGCCAGTGTTAGCCTGATCACCCAGCTCTGCAGTTATTGAGTGTAACWTGGACTCAGGGTGGATGTGATGCAGGAGGACAGCTGACCTTTGAGATCCAAGAAAGCCACCCAGGATCTCATTAAAACCCCGAGTTAGGCACTCAGCAGCGATTATTCACAGACACAAAGGTTGGAGCCTGAAGGGGGTCACTGTGAGCATCTCATCAGCCTGGCAGTGACTCAGCTCTGCTGCCCTGGATGTTTTCATAGATAAATATCCAGCTTGGTGTAAGGTGTARGGATGGGACTCAACAGCTCAAACACAGCTCTATCAACACCTGAGCCAGTTGTTTCCAATGTCAGTGAAGAGAAACTGTCTGGATTGAGGGTAATTGAACCTAAACAGGGCAAATGAATCACACTTGCCAGTGCCTGGTGTCTGCCAGGGATCAAGAAGGAAGCTGTCAGTGCTTAGCCCGAGGTGACATCTGCCCAGCAAACACTGGAAGTGCAATTTCACACTAAACATTGTTGTCTGGGGGTAGCAAGGCAAGTAAATGCTGTTCCCTGCAGTTTCACACATCATTTCCTGGATGTGGTGGGGTGTGTGAGGTTTCCTGGAGGTGCAGGAGGTTCAAATGTTCATCATAAGTGAACCCCTGGAAGGAAGCACAGCTGGGAGCTGGACATCTGGGCTGCAGGCAGTGCCCTGTTGGGTTCTCACAGCTCCACAGGGTTTGGAAAGCAGGTCCAGCTTGTCCTTGCTTCCAGCCAGCTCCCCACATCCCCTGGCCTCCCTCACCCAGCACAGCCTTACTAGTGTGAGTAAAACCAACAGGTGAGGTCAGATTTGGCTTCTCTGTGGAGATCCCTCATCTTGGGATGGGACAGGAACCATGTGAATGCAGTGGGATTAGGAGAGAAGGGAAATAAAACTTCTGTCCCTTTACTTCAGTTTTTGTGGTCCAGAATTCCTCATCACTTCTTGGGAAGGGGAATAAACCAGGACAGGGATCAGGAGACACCTTCAAATCTCTTCTCTGGTCCTTCCATGCCTGGGAAGAGAGAAGAACTGTYCTCTTCTAGAGCATAGGTACAACTGCAATGCCAAGGAATTCTGGTCTAAAACCTTGCTGCAGGACTGAAAACACARGATGGAATCACTTGACTTCTGACAGGTGTGGAGGCCACATTAGATTATTGTGATGCTCCTTTCTGGTTTACAGGGTTGTGACTATTTAAAAAACAGCATTTTAAAAGGGGTCAGAGAGCCCAAATTGACCATTTCGTCTTCCAGTGTTGAAGTTCAAAGATGTGTCTGAGCCTGAACTCTTTCACCTGACATCCAGAATATCAGTTATAGGAACAAAAAAAAATAAACCCCTGCTTTCCCCTGATCTGAGTGAGGTGACTGTAATCACAGCATCGTGCCCCGAACATGTTCTGTGGTTTTAGGCACTGAAAATGCTCAGATTGATAAGGGAGACAGTAAATCCTGGAAGTCACAGGTGTGTTGGATGTGGCCAATAATCTGACAGAGAGCAGGTGTGGATCAGGTATKAGGAAGAAATTSTACAGTGGGTGRGGCACTGAGTTTTCCAGAGAAGCTGTGGCTGCCCCTGGATCCCTGGAAGTGTCCAARGTCAGGCTGRACAGGGCTTGGAGCACCCTGGGAYAGTGGAARRTGWCCCTGYCYGTGGYAGGGRKGTGGAATGAAGTGATTTTTAAGGTCCCTYCCRACMCAAACCATTCTGTGGTTCTGYCATTCCATTTCCTCCCAGCAAGGCCAAGGCACTCCAGTGTCACAACACCTCAGGGAATTCATGTCTGAGAGTCCTGGGGAGGCATCGGCCCCCTCCACCCACCCCAGAGGGGGGTGGTGGAGGACCACACATGGTCTGTGTGACCATGCCACGCTGTCAGTGTGAGCTCCACCAGTCACAGCTGGGCAGAAGAATCGAAAACTTCATTAGCATTGTCCATCCCTCTTCATCTGTCCAGTAAATCCTTTAAACAAGTGTAGGCAGAGAAGTTGGTTTGTCTTTGGTTTCCATCCCCTCCCATTTCTTCCTTCAATCTCTTTTATTCTCCTGTCCCTTTTCACTGCTGTCTCAGCCCTCCCCATTCCCACCCATCAAGGAGGTTGCTGTCAATGTAATTTTATTTTTCCTTATTGCTTTCCAGGTTGTGAGTGAGGCTGGCAATCCGTTCCTCTTCCTGGGTAAAGAGGATTTTTTTTTTTTTTTAAATTTTCATTAATTTCTCTTGAATGCTCACAAAAGCAAGCATGTCTGAGAAATCCCATCACTCCACCAGCCTGAGGATTTTCTCCCCATTTCTGTGCATTAGGTTAATGGAAAATACAGTCTCTGTATAGCTGGRGGTTTGTATCGTTTGCCTGCGAATTTGAATTCCCACATGTACGCACAGTTTTGCTCTTTTCCCTTGGGGAAAATGAAAACAAACCACTTCATTTCTGCTTCAAATCACTTCAATCCATTTGTTTTGTTTTGTTAAGCAGAAACGAAGCATTCTGCTTGGGTCATGTTGACCTCAAGCTCTGCCTGTTTTCATTGTGCAGGGACTTCATAAAAGTGTTTTCCAGTGCTTTAGACCTTTTTTTCAGCTTGAGGCAACATTCCAGGATGGACAACATTTTCCTTGGTACGCCCCAGACCTTGACTTGCACCATGTCCATGTTCATCCCCTAAAAGAAGGGAATGCAGTTCCTGGCTGGGGGTGGTTGGGAGATTGATAAGTTAAACCCAAACATAGGTGGTTTCTGACAGCTCAGAAAAATTCAGGTTAATTGTTATGGAAAAATAAAAACAAAAAAAAAAAAAAAAAAAAAAAAAAAAAAAAAAAAAAAAAAAAAAAAAAAAAAAAAAAAAAAAAAAAAGAAAAAGAAAGAAAAAAAAACAACCCACAACAAAAACCAATAATTAAAAAAGAAATAAAATCAAAAAAAATAAACCAAACCCAAACAAACAGGAACATTATTAAATCCAGGCATCTGAAAATGTTTCCTTTGGACTAGAAATACCAAAATAAGGTCTTTCCAGAGACCTGTTTAAAGGGAGGGACAGCTGTTCTGGAAATGCTGATATTTCAGACTGGTTTTGACTAATTTGGGAAGAAAATAGTGGCATTTTTCTGSGCCCACAGCTCTTGTTTCAACTGGCACATCCAGGCCTTCTGGGAGCTGGGCAATCCACATCTTTCATGAGAAACACAATTTGCCCAGGCTCTTTGGATGTTGGCTCCTGCCCTGGTGGGTGCAAGAGATGGAGCAAGTTTGAGGGAAGCACTGCAAGAAAAACAGAGAAAGAGGATCTGTGGAGAGCTCGCAGAGCCAAAAGGGGAAAYCATGAGGACGAACTTCTCTTTGTAGAAAAGGGGAAGGTGCAAGYTGAAATCCCTGTGCTGAAGCTGCAGCAGAGACACTTTCCCATTCCAGGATCATATGAGAGGCATGAGTCACACGCTGTCCCCATCCCTACCTTGCAGGGATGAAGTGCAGCATCGCAGTTTGCAGCGCGCTCGACTGGAAATAATCTCTTTGGGACAAAAGGCGGTGTTGGAAGCKGCTGCCATTTCCAAATGCCAGCATTTGAAACTGTGCAAAGAATGACAGTCACAGGAACCGGGATTTGAGCAGGAAAAGWGGTGCCAAGTGCTATATTTGGGCATTATTCTTGCTGTGTTTGTTATTGTTATTATTGCCACTCGAATTATAGTTCTGGTTGGAGGCCGTGTTTGAGATTAGATCTCCTTTTAGCAAGGGCTGTCTGCAAATWTTGTGAGATGTGGTCCCTTCTCCCAGGGCAAAAACAAACAATGATGTTAAAAAATATYCCTTTTTGGTGACAGCAAGGGTGCCCTGTGTGTACCAGAGGAGGGGGCTTCAGGATATGCAGGAAAGTTCTGATAAGCACAGCCTGAATTGTCCATCTGAGAGACAGCTCCTCTTATCAAGGAAGTTTTTCTCCTATTAGATAAGAAAGAGAGAGGTATTGCCATCTCTTCCTGAGGCACAGGGAGATGAAGCAACTCGCCCCAAAATCTACCAGAAGATCTCCCTGAGCTCAGCCTCCCTAGCTCAGGGAAGCAGTTTCAAACAGGAGTTTGGTCACAGGAGGTTTTCATTACACATGTCACTGCCTGGGCCACCTGACCCAGGAGAACTCACCCCCTAAAGTCCACATTTCCAGGGGACTCACTAAGGGAATCTGGTTGGGCTGGTCTCCTTAGGGATTCCATGCCAATCACAGCCCAGCTGGTGTTTTTAGGGATTACTTTTAAATAGGTATTTGTTTTCTAGGGCACCAGAGCATTGGGGTGTATGGGAGACTTACAGGGACACAGCAACAGGACTCGAGTGAGTTAATATAATCACTGTGTGCCATTTTTCCCACCCCACACTTTCCCAGAAGGTTTCCCACTGTTTCTCCTTGARGCATGGATCCCTCACAGACTTCTGTGGGGACATCTCAAGTGMCAAAAGACACATCAGTTCAAGCAGCAGATCCTTTTCTATGTGCAGATATCTTCTGGTGAGGTGGATACCCAAACTCCGGCCAGAGCCAGCAGAGACCTGGGGCTCTACCAAGCACTTGGAGCTGCCAAGAGCCAGGTGAGATTTTCTGGCTTTCCTGAAACATCTAAGCAGCATATGTATATATATATATATATATATATATATATAACAAAAGACTTTCAGGAAATTTATTTCCTTTTGGAGTGGCAGCTGGAAGGTGGGAAGTGCTGTAGTGCCTCACATATGGCACAGGACACTTCCATTGTGTCCCTAAACTCTGAGATAAATCCCATCCATCCTCCTTATCTGCTGGGCTTTAAAAATCTCTCATCATCTTTCTTCTGAGCCCATCTGTCCTTGTGACCGTTTTCCAGCAGCATCCCAAATGACTTTCCAGAGGAAAAGGATCCATTTCACAGCTGAGGGAAGTGTGGCACAGAGAGGTGAGCTGGGATTCCTGTGGTCATCCCAAAGACAGAAAGCCCAGTTCTCTTGACCATCAGTCCAGGCCCTCTGACCACGAGGTGTAGCCCTGAATCCCAGGCTCTGATCCTCACATCCAGCACAGGAATTATTGCATTCCAGCTGCTGGCTGAGGGATTCCTTGTTTCCCATAACTGGACGTAGAAAAGCAGCGCAGTGTCCAAAATTCAGTTTATCTACATCCCTAAGCCCASCCTCWCTCCTGAAGTGACTGGAGGACAGRTGTCGATCTCATTGGCATTTTGGGACCCTCAGAGGAAGGTTTGGAGCATGTGACCATATCCCACTGCTTTGATGCACCCGGAATTTCTACTCCCATTTGCTGCTGGGCTGTGAAAATTTGAAAATTCCCTCTGCCTGTTCCCCCTCCGGGCTGTGTGCATTGATATTCTCCTCCATCCCAGTGCACTGATGTGGCTCTGTGCACTGAATTTCAATTAGTGGGCAGGGGGTACAGTCCTTATGCAGAAATCCATTAGAAGCTGCTTGCTATTSAAGAGCAGTGAGCAGATAAATGTGATTGTCTACGAGTCTGAAAACAAAGGGAATGAGCTGTGATTTTACTGGAAGAAAGGTACTGTCAGTGGAAATGGTTTGATATAAAAAATRCTCTCAGCTGCTGCATTGAAAACTCTGGAAAAATTGAGATGAATAAGAAAAGCAATTTAGCTAGGAGGAGGGGGAAAAAAAGAGGGAAAAGGGAGCTTTATTTTTATTTTATTAAATCACAGCTGTAGTTTTCCATTTTTTTTTTTAAATTCGTGGGATGGTTGAGAGAAAGGTCAGGAGCCTCATTCTTCAAAGCTGATGTCCAAGCCCCACGCGCAGGAGTTCACAGCAGAGGTTGCCTTTTCACACTGTGTTCYTAATGTGCCAGACATCCCTGGGGCTTCCTGGGCAGCTTCCTAAGAATTTTCTGACAGATTCTCTCAGCTTCAGCTGGAGCAGCCGCTTTCCCTGAGTGCAGGTGAGGCAAATAAAGCCTCCATAAACACCTGGGGGTGGCTGACAGTTYACCACACCTTGTTATCCCTGTGGATCCAACCCTTGGAATTCCATTCCCACCACCCTGATAGTGTGAAAGTCCCTTGAAGGGGACACCCAGTGCCAACCAACCTCGTGGTCCTGCAGATCCTGGGTCATATCCACCAGCTCCACGTGGATTTCTCACCCCTGGGGCAATTCTGAGCTCTTGAATCAAGGTCCTGAAGTGGGGTGAGAGTATTGCCACCTCCATCCCTGAACATCTTGGGGCAATTCACCTGGAAAAGTGAAGGCAGAAAGCCTTGCCAGCAGCAAACACCACAAGCTGTGCTGGCATCTTCACCCACAGGTCCTCAGGAAGGTGWGATATTCATTTAATTTTAACTCTGCATAATGCATCTCAGCGATGGAACAGCCCAATACCCAGCCAGGGCAGGAATAAGCCATAAACTGACCCAGACTCATCTCTGCTTCACCTTCCTGTGCCCTCCAAATGTAAGATTTCAACTTCTCTGCCCTGCAGGCTCCATTTCCCAGCCTTCAAACAACAGCCATGGCACAACATGTCTGTCTCTAAGTATCACAGCTATAATTTACACTTTAGTGCAACCCTCCAGGGTTTTACAGAACCACTAAAGAGCGGGGATGGCTCTTTGGAAAGTGGAGGAGGTGTCTTCTGCACTGTGTCCTCCTTTGACTTTTCCACAGACCAGCAGGAAGGAAGTTTGTCATTCCAACACAAACTCAGTTTTCTGCACCAGAGCTTGAAACAGGAAACAAGTGAAATGGGGAAGGAACCACAGAACGAGTGTAGAGACCTGGCTTAACTGCCAGAGCAATTCCCTCCTGCCCTTTATTTCTGCTCCCACCCAGAGYTGTGTGCTCTCACTGCCTTGAGGATCCCTGCCTTAACACATCCAGATCCTGCTAATCACTTCTTCCAAGCAGACAAAAAAAAATCCCATTTAGGGTCCTTTCTGTCTTGTGGTGCTGGCTGGGACCAAATCCAGGAGCTTGATCCACTTGGTTGTTTTTCCATTTGAGACACCTTTGGGTACCTGAACGATCTGCACAGGACTTGCAGATGTGGCACATCATCTGTGGGAGGTCGGGAGCAGGTGAAGAAGGTGGGAAGACCCATTTTGGAGCAAATACATGTAAAAGTTCAGAATCCTACATTAAAATATATAAACAGCTTTATAGGAAACATATAAGTCCTAGACATCTGAATGAAAATAGTGTGGATCCCTGTTGCTCTTCCTGCCTGTTCCCCCATATTTCTCCACCCAAAACACATTAGATGGTGTCCTTTTTCTCCTGATTGTTAGGCTTCTATCCACCTTCTGCATCACATTCACATACCCCAGCCTTCCCAATCAGGACAGGGTTACACATCTGCTCTTATYTCTTACACTTTCCCAACCATGCAGCCCTTTCTGTAAGAATAAAACTACTCCAGGCCTCCAACCACATCCCAGTTCATCCTTCAGGACATCCTGTTCCCTGCCTGTCAGGTCTTCACTCAAACACCTCCTTAAAAGAGACATTGGAGTGCCCCTGATTCAGGATGGCACATCCCATAATGGAAACAAACCAGAGGAAAAAGTTCAACAGAAACTAAATTTGATTGGTGCACTCTGTGTCACCACTTAAAGACCTGAAGAACTGGAGGGGCTGAAGGAGGGTCCAGCTTTCAGTGGGGYTTTTTCTCCTCCGTTTTTGCAGAGAGCACGATTTTATGGGTGCTGGTTTTACTTAAAAAAAAAAAAAAAAAGTGGTAAGAAATGAGAGTGCAGGAAAGAAATAAATAAAATGCAGGCCAAATAAAAGCCCTGAAAAACCCCTTTTGTGCGTGACTGATCTTTTTAGAAGGGCAGATGAGCAGCTGTGATCAGTCAGGTCCTGGTTTCACCTTTCCATCACCTATCAATACAAGGTGTGCCCCATGTTTAGGCTCTTTACTGGACACAGAACAGCCAGAAATGCTGTTCCTGCCTCCCATGGCTTTTTTTTTTTTTCAACTGTGTTATAGAAATGAGAGATAAAAYTGGGATTTCAGGGTGGCCACAATATTGGAGTGCTGTGAAGTCATGTGGCATTAATGCACCAGAGAGCTTAATGCTAAACTTGTCCTTTAATCATTAATCATCTTGTAAATAGCATTAATCTGACTCTCGAAGGAATTACTCTGCAAAGGGCTTTGATCCCWGCCTTTTGGGGAATAAAGCCCCTTGGGAGTGATTTTAAAATCACTTTATTTCTATCAAATATGCTGAATTTAAGAGAACCAGCAGCTCCAGTTGTTTTCACTGTGCTTTAAAATGGGACAAAGATTTCTTCAGATTAAAAAAAAAAAAAAAAAAAAAAAAAGTGGGAATTGCCAACACCTGAATTCTCCTGATTTTATTCAAAGTTTTTATTTCCAGACGTACTCACAAGAGATTATGCCARCCTTCACTGCCTTATCCAGAGTCAGCTGTTCCAGCTCCCCCGAGCACATCACAAGTTGGCATGAGGCAGAGATAAGCCTCGCAGGAGGTCAGCASGAGTTCAAAAGAGCAGAACGAGGACAAAAGGCAAGAAGGATCCACGATAAAAAAATGCAAATGCAAGAGACTGAAGAGAGAGGAGCATGAAGCACAGCTGTATAACCTCGTGGAAGGGCAGGTTGTCTAGACTGTGCAGCTGCAGGACTCAGTGAGGGATGGAGCCACATGAGGTGGAGGAAGGGCAGCAACAGAGCAGGGGGAAGCACGACCTGGTAACAGCCCCTGAAATTCCCATTTTCCTCAACATCCAGARAGTTCTGCTTAAATGCAACCAAGATTTTTGCCAAAACACAGCATCGGCTTTGGGATTTCGGAGAGGCTGGAGATGTGAAAAGCTTCTCTCAGTAACTTTGGGAAACTGGAGAAAAGGTTCATGATTTCTGGTGCAGACCCTCTTAAATTTGTGCACACACCACTCCATCACCTCTATGTTGCACACACGCATCCCTCAGAGGCAAGAGAGGTTCTTCATGGTAAAGAGTTTTTAATTTTAGACAAAAATAGATGTAAAAAAATTTTAAAATCGCATGGCAAAGATGGCCACAAAATTAGTCATGATGTAAAAGGATGCACCTGAAAGGAAACTGAAACCAGCAGGTTCCTCCTTGTTGCTACCACACACAAGGGGTTGAGAGGAAAGTAAGAATTTGTCCTTTCTGCTCCATGTCCAGGCATATCCAATGTTGGATTTCAAGTCCTGGGCTCTCCCTGTGCCCACAGGCCATTTCCCCAGTCGGGGCTGCAGTTGCRGAAGTGAAATCAAATTAAATTCTGCGGTGCTTCAGCACAGGCAAATGAAAGGTTTGCATCGAAAAATACGTGATGCTGCAAGTGACCCCAAACTCAGACCACAGGCAAAGTTCCCACAGCGAAGTGAAACTCAAATGTCTTCACCMGATCAGGCAGAAACACTCCAGCTTCACCTGAAATCACCAAATAGATATTTTCCCTTCTCTGACACAGGAGAGGACAAATCTCTTCTCCCCTGGTCCTCTGCTTGTCTGTACAAAGCCCTGCACCCCTCTAAGATGRCCTCATGAGGGAAAACTGAGATGTAAAAGAGGAGAAAAGTTTAAAATAAACCAGCCTTGGTGTTTTGTTCATGATTTGGTTCTGTGGGTTTTCTTCAACTTTTTGAGAAGCCACAGTCTGCATTAATCCCATGTGGTTTGAGACATGCCACCAAACCACCTGGAACAGGGGCAGCTCTGAATTTGTACTCAGTCTGAATTTATACTCAGTCTGAATTTATACTCAGTGCCGAGCATCGGGGTCTCATGGGTCCTTGGTTTCTCTTTTCACCCCAAGATTGTCCCCTTTCTTCTACTTCTCCAGCAACAAAACACCTCCCACCAATGCAGGGGGTAAAAATTAAGAAGAAAAATTAAAACTGCCTGCATTTTAACAGGCAGTGACTGGTAAAAGATGCCTGCACCCCAGCTCTTAAAAAAAATATGTTTCCAAATTCTTTTTCATCTGTGATCACTTGCTGAATTCAGGCAGAATCCACAGCAAGCTTCTGCCCATCTGAAGCTCTGCTTCATGCCAAGACCACCCTCTCAGCCCAAATCCTGAGCCTTTAAAGCCACTGGGTGACAAAAGCCCTCAGCATCATCCAGTCCCAACCACATATTGCAAGGCTGGGTCTGGTAGGAGAATGAGCAGAGGGGAAAGGGGATCCCCACCCCCATCCCCTCACAGAGGTACTGGGTGCTTTCTCAATTATCTGAAGTTGTGAAGGAAAAGGACAGTTTACAATGCAGGACCTTGGGTCACATTCGAGCATGTTGCCTCCCTTTTCCTGTACATCCTTAGGGAATCACGACAGGGAAATATTCCACTTTAATTTGCCAGCCAAGCTGAATATTAACGTTTAACCCAAGGCCACGATTTGCTCCGCGTGCTGACCAGTCTCCCACAGCTTCTTACAGGAAGCAGCCACCAGCTCCYAGCATCTTTCACCTTAATATTTACTCCTTTCCCTTCTGCTGACATTTCCTGGCTCTGCACCTTCCACATGACTCAGAGATTTCCCGGACCCCGACTTGGCAGTGACATCAGAGCTCAAATTAATAAACACCACTCGTTATGTCAAACTGCAATTATGAGGAAGGCAGGGGGAGGCTGTTTTGTTKTTTTKKKKKKTTTTTTTGAGTGAGGATGTTGAGTTTCCTCTAAAGCCATATTTGGAGCTGAGCTGCAGCATGCCTGCTGCGAGGAATCAYTGTGATTTTAGTGACTAAAGGAGAGAAAGTGGATCACAGGGCTTTGTTTTGGTCCCGGGAATCTCAAGGGACAGAAGAATGTGCAAAGCAAACAGTGCTGCAGAACACCTGGTATAGACATAAGGCAAAAGTCCAGCAGAGCTTCGAGGTGATTTCCGTGTCCTGGAGTCACCTCTGGGGGTGACTTCATCTCCAGGAGACTCAGCAACTTAAAAAAAAAAAAATAAAAACAAAACAGTGAAGATATTTCAGACATGCCCAGCATCTGCCGGCTCAAGCAAACACCAGTAACTCTATAAATACATCTGCTTTCCCCTCCTGGTGTTGTACACTCACTTTTTTAACTTTTAAAAGAAGCAAATATCTCATCCTACRCGGGCAAGATGAAGCAGAGCTGGGGCAGCATGTGAATGTCAGMGARTCAYAGAAAGGTTTGGGTTGGAAGGGACCCTAAAGATCACCCATTTGTGACACCCTGCCATAGACAGGGGTGCTCCCCATCAGATCAGCTTGCTCAGGGCCCCATCCAGCCTGGCCTTMAACATTTCCATGARAATTCTCYGTACATCCAGYATTGACGCCATTTATACTGGGTGTCAGCACAGCAAATTTTTTTCCCAGCTGAAACACAAGTCACCTGAAATCCTTCATCATTTTGCAAATTCCCAATTTCCACCGGGATTTGCTTGAAATCACAACTTTTCTGTATTTTTMTATTATTTTTGCATATATATGTATATATTTCTTTTTTCTTTCCAGGATTTTCAGGCTCGCTTCCCTGATACCTCGATTCAAACCGAGCCACTCGTACCCACGTCACTTTTTCTTTCCAGGACAAGGTGACACAYCTGCAAGCCCTCCCTGGGTTGTGACTCAGCTCTGCCAGGAGTCACGAGCCCCAGGGAGCTGCCAGGCACAGGTAACTCGTGCTCACACCGGGGGTGAGCTCTGAGCTGTCACGAGAATAAAGCATGAACCTGTTGGAAATTCGAGCCAGGMATCTCCTGTTAGCACAGGAACCAACGAGATTACGGAGCTGGGGAGGTTCTTGCAGCATTTCCAGGCTGCAGCAGGTGACTTTTAATCTGGTTTTATCAGCAGGTCATTGAATTTCATCAATGTCATTGAGGCTACCTCACCTCTTAAAAAAAAAAAATAAAAAAAAAACCCAGACTTCGTAACATAAGCAAGATGTTATGAGAAACGCCCCTGAGCTCTGGTAGAGGTATTTGTTTTTTCAGACTGGATTTCTCCCCCTTTTTTTTTTTTTCCTTTTTGGGTGTGTTTTTTAATAGCTCTGTCTGGAGTTATTTCTCTGTGAAAACTGCCACCCTGCTCATAAAAGGTAKAAATAATGTTCTAAGCAAACTCAAAGGGGCATTTCTTCAATTTCTAAACTATTTGGGGAATTTGGGGTTGAGGGATCAGAGCAGACACGTCCAGGTGGGGAAATCTTGCCTAGTGTTTGAGTGACAGATTTTGGCTGATATCAGACTTTCAGAGCAGGGATTTTGGGATGGCATTTCCCCCAGGGTTGGTGGTTTATTAGCCAGGTATGGCAACAATGGGTCAGCAGCACCTCTGTCACGGATAAAGGTTAAAGAACCTCCCCCWGATGCTTCCCACATTTCTGGGACTGGGCTTGAAGGTGGCAAAGCTCCTCTTCAGTGCTTGCAGAGGTGACCCTGTCCTCTGYCCTGAGCCCTCCCAGCTCTCCCAATTTATCCCCTCCAGTGTCTAAAAAAATGTGGACACAACCACCTCAACATCAGTTGCTCACGGTCCCACCAGTCCCCGTGAATTTCTGCACAGGATAAACATCAACATTCCCTGATGACGTTTAAGGTCAGTGCTTTACACTGAAAAATTGACACCCAATGTGGAAGAAAGAGGATTCATGTCCAGAGCTGATGAACCTCATTTTCCAAGCAGCTCAGAGCAAGACTTTCCCCTCAAGTTCAGCCCTTCCCGTGGTTATTCTGTGACTCACAGGTTGCTGGAAGGCTTTTCTAGGAGAAGGCTCCCATATTCTGCTCAGTCACTGCTGGCAGAGTGCCATGTGGACCATCAGTCTGATCCTGTACAGCTGTTTCCATGCTCATCCTGTTTTGACATGTTTGTTTCCTTTAATTTCAGGGGTGACATTGGGCTGATCCTCTCTCATCCCACTCTTGTGCTCATYCTGTGCACTGTGGGCTGGAACCAGAGGCTGCAAACACCACTCTTGTACTTATTTGTAGAAAACAACATAAAAATGACTACTCGAGGGCCATCTAGGCCAGTATTTTGGTTGACAGCRGTGATCTCAGGGAAATTATGACAAGATAAACATATGGTCACATTTTTTCCTGAATGCTGTCCCAGTGAATTTGTGCAAATAACTTTCAAAACCCTGAAAGCAGCAGGACTCTGTCCGTGGCATATTTGGTGATGGAAAATATGTTCTTGGCAATGGAGAACATTTGTGGATACACAGAGCTTTGCTTTTCATCCCCTGCGCTTTAAAAAAAACTGAGGTAAAGGTGCTGCAGCCCTGAGAGCAGCACCAGGAYAGGGGTGAAGGTCCCAGGGGAACAGAAGAACAGCACAAAGCAGAAAAAAACCTTGGATATTGACACTGTGCCTTTTCTATGGTCAGATTTGGGTCATTTGGGGATGTCTAATGGGACCATTACTAGCAAATAAATAGGATTTTACCTGAATTGTGTTACTGGAGTAACTCTGTGAAAGACAGTCCTGCTGCATGAGCAGCAGAGGGTGAATGCAGCTGTTGAGGTACTGAATAAGAAACTTTTTGTGTCCCCAGAAGTAGTCACATCTGTGTTGTACATCCTCATGGGCAGACCTTAGACTTTGCTGCCAGGTGTGCTGGTTATTTTAGTGTTTGGCTGCAAATACCCCAGAAGAGAGGCTGCAACGTGGCTCTGACTCTTGAAAACAACAAAATAAAAAGTCTTAGACTTTAAAGACAAGTGAATAATTTTGGAATTTAAATGGTGTGGGAAAAAAAATTTTGTGGGAGTGTGAAAAGGAATCTGGAAGTGGTGAAGTCACCATCCTTGTGAGGGTTCAAAAAACTTTGTAGATGTGGCAYTTCTCAATATTGTGAGGAAAATTAATCCACAAACACCAGAGGTTTATGTCCAAAAAGGAGACAGAGGAAGCTGGAAGCTGGTCATTGTATCTCCCTTTATTCATTAATAAAGTACCAGGACTCCTCTGTCTCCTTTTTGGACATAAACCTCTGGTGTTTGTGGATTAATTTKCCTCACAAAATTRTTTAGAGGGCATGGTGGTATTTRGTTGAAGGYTGGACTTAATGATCTTGGAGGTCTTTTCCATGATACCACTATTCCATGGTATTAGGGGATCAAATAGCTCTTCTTTAAACCTTAAAAACTACAGGAAACATTTCTTAAAATGACTGAAACTGTCCCCGTGGGTCCTTYCCTCTGTCTGGACCCAGCAACCTGGAAAGGTGAAGCTAATGAAAGCAGGACTCCACTAATCTAATACAGAATAGGAAACCTTTAATGAGTCTGACCCATTAACCCTAATCCCCTAATTACCCCGCCATTGATCAGGAAGTGTGCATTAATTAGCAGAGCATTAAAGCAGAAATTGGCACCCAAGGCGTGAGTCAGAGCCTGATTATCAACACCTCCTCCCAAGCCTCACAAAGGCTGGGACTGCAGCCGGTGATGTTTTTTTTGTCCCTCTCCTTTTGGGTGGAAATGGCTCAAAAGTACCTGAGAAAATGAGTCTTGTCACTTGTCTGGCACCATGTTGGCCCTGACAGCTGCTTTAGTGGCAACAAAAGAATTTACATTGCAGAAATGGCATCATAAAAACACAGAAATGTTTGGGTTGGAAGAGACCTAAAARCCATCCAGTTCCASACCTTGCCRTGGGCAGGGACACCTTYCACTATCCCAGATTRTTCCAAACTCTGTCCAAYCTGGCCTTGGACATTCCAGGGATGGGGCAGCCACAGCTTCTCTGGAGRCCTCACCACCCTCACAGTGAAGARTTTATTCCTAACAWCCAATTTAAACCTATTCTATCAATTTAAAACCATTCCTCCTTATCCTAGCACTGCAAGCCTTTTTGCAAAAAGTCCCACTCCAGCCTTCAGAGTCAACCAAGCAGAGTCCAGCCTTGTTTTCTGGGTGGCATTAACTCAAAGGGGAAGGCTTGGGGACTTATTTTCATTTATGATGTCTCATTTTCTTATGAAAAATAATCTTCAGACTAAACCAGCCATGTAGCAACAACTTGAGACCATCAGGCTGCAAAATTTACTTTGCATCCCTGCCTCTCTTGCTTTCTCCAGCCTTCCCCTCACTCTGCAGAGCTTTTAAGTCCTAATGACCCAGCGTGACTGATCCTTGAAGAGTTCCCCCACTGAAT
Organism: Malurus melanocephalus; assembly: GCF_030028575.1. Lineage (NCBI taxonomy): Eukaryota > Metazoa > Chordata > Aves > Passeriformes > Maluridae > Malurus > Malurus melanocephalus. The sequence goes on along the minus strand of NW_026623518.1, from coordinate 143,093 downwards.
TTCTCTAGGTGTCAGGTTTGCTCCTCCTCAGGAGAAATGTGAGCTTCATCCAGCCATGTGCTCACCTGGAGGGAYTCCTAAGTAGATCTCAGCGGACAGGAAATTAAAGATTTCACCAGGGAAAGACCAGCTCTATTCCCAGTGCTGTTCTCACCACGATAATGGGAACATTTGGGAAGGAAATCCTCCCTCCTGAGCCCCAGGGAATGGCAGGTCCATGGTGGGGGAGATCACCCTGCTTTTGCTGTGCAGTCACACCTGGGTTTTACCTCAGGAGTTCTTAAAAGACTTTTTTTTTTGGCAGGCAGGAGGTGCACAAGGTCCAGGTAGAGGTGTCACCCTCCCACTGCTGGTTATCTCCAGGGGAGGAGCTGATTCCTGCTGCCATCCTGAAYTTCAGGAGATCTCACCAAAGCTGGGCCAGCTCCAGAGTCTGAGTGGGGACAGCACAGAGGAGAAAAGAGCTTTGGGATTTTTAGCCTCTCACTTCTCCGCTCATTGGTCAGTGCCTTCACCACAGACATGCCCCCCAAAAAAAAGGATTTTCATCTGTAGGATCTTGTGCAGTGCTCAAGAGGAAGAGCCAAAGCCAGTTTGACATCACCGTTCCTGATGAAAATAAAGCTTCTTTGGTCAATGAGTCAAAATAAGGCTTTTTTATTATTATTTTATTGGTTAATTTTTCAACTACAGGCAACTGCAGCATGAGATTGGAGCACTTTTCAGCCAAGGGCATCCCTAAATAATATCTCCAGAAATCCCAGGTCCAAGCAGTGACCTTCCACATGCAGCCCACATCAAGCCCTCCCTTGCCTCCTGATCATGAGTCAGGAATGGGTACATGGAGCTACTCATGTACCAAATGCAGCTTTACTTTTGGTTTTGTTTCTTCAAATTTCTGATCTGGAAAGGAAAGAAAGTAAAAACAAACAAAATGGCAAGCAAAATATATTATTTGGCTAATAATGCCTGAAAGGTGAGAGTAAAATTTTCCAGGATTCCAGGAGCTGTTTAAGCCCAGGTCAKCTCACACATCAAGAGATTATTTTGCTAAAAATTGTGTTATTCTGCCTTATGTCTTTGAGAACTTCTGGAATTTAAATCTCAAAGGGTTTTGTTCTGGGCTGGCAAATTATCTGCTTGCTTTAAAACTCCATTTCAACTCTTGAGAGAAACTTGTGACAGGAAATGTTGTTTGAGGTGGTGCAAGGTCCAAATAACAGCAAGGATCAAGTTCCACTGCTGCATGTGGTGTGCAGCTCTTTTATCCTGACCTTGGGATCTTGCTACTTCATGTGCCTGGAAAGCAGAACTTAAACTGATAATAATGATATTTTTGCCCTTGCAAATCTGTTTTTCTTCCAAGAATCTCCAGGTGCTTTAGAACTTCCAGGTAAACTCTGTCCAAGTTCAGCACCACACCTCTCCCTGAATTRTTTTTGTTCACTCTTTCAAGCATCATCTTGTTAGCAGGCTCTGAACATGAGGGAGTGGTRAGAATAATGGAAGCCCTTTGTGTTGGGTAACTTTGTACAACACTTGTGACTCATCTTTATTCCCCTTTGATTTTGGTGGGATTCCCCTCAGCACCACAAATTACCACAATTTCATTCCCTCCATGTGTAAAGTGGTACAAAAATGCCCCAAAGTCACCCTTGATGATGGGTGAAAGACAAGGCAAACTGTGTCCTTCAGGATCTTTTATTAGTCTTATAAAATTCTCTTTGTATCTCTTCCACAGATAACTCAGAATAGACAAGAACTTGGAAAAATAAAATGAAAAGGAAATAAAGAAGTTGCTAGAGCACTATTGACAGCAAAGGGTGGAGGGCAGGTGTAAGAGATGACCCTGTGGAGGATAAGAAAAGATTAAAAGTGTCCCTTTTCTTCCACAGAGAAAATTTGAGCTGCTTTTAACCCTTTGCTTGGAAATATTTATCTCCACAAGTCTGGAAACAGCCACATCTCTGGCAAGGTGGCCTGAAGTTGTCATCTGACTAATTTCAAGTGTGTTGGAGTGAAAGAGAAGCAACTTCACAGTGGAGAAATTCCCTGTGGAAACCACCACAGGGTCAATATGACAGGCAGCCTTAGCTCAGACCAGAGACCACATCAGCAGAATTTGATTGCTGTGGTTACTCATGAAGGATCACTTGTTCCACACAGAGTTTGAAAAATCTCTGCTATTCTGTCTGGAATTGAACCACAGAATGGTTTGGGTTGGAAGGGATTCCTTGAAAGATCCTCTAGTCCAACCCCCCCTGCTATGGGCAGGGATACATTCCACTAGACCAGATGGAAAGCCACATCCAGCCTGGCCTTGAGTAGGACAGAGTAGTCCAAACTTTTCCTTTTCCCCTTGATTTTGGAGCATTTTCCACCAGAGGTGTGGATCCCTTTGTTCCTGTTGTCTGTCAGAAGCCAAAACCCAAACTTGCCRTCACAGGCGTGGATGCTGAGGTCACAAATTGAAGCCGAAATTTGGGATGTGATAAGGATCTTTGCATTCCCTGGCACTCAAGGCTTCTCTAGCCATCTTGCAGACAGTGAGGAATTCATCCCTCCTGCAGAATGCTCATTGTTCCTCCTGTTTCACACAGGGGTAACGTGAGCCACGAGAAGTTTGAATGTCCTGACCAAGGTCTTGGAGGAATCTCAGCCACAGATTTGGGACACAGATCTCAGATGTCTCCCCTCCAAATCCTGCTGATGGAGCATTGTCAAAAGCTCCTTGTCCCATCACCTCAGGTAGATTCCTTCATGCTGAATCACTGGTAGCAAAAAGAATATAATAATTAGAATAATTAACTCCTACACAAGAGAGTCATGATGAARTTTGCAGAGGTCTCCAAGAATTCCTTATCAGTAATTCGCATCTACGTAAATGGAAGCACTGGAAAGTCAAACCACTCAACCCCAGGCGTGTCCATTTTAGTCACTGGGATCAAAGAACTCCTGAAATCCAACTCACCTCATGCCAAAGCACCGGAATGCCAAATTTGGGAGGGATTCACACCAGGACACAAAAGGTGGGTGAGAACACGAGTTAATCTTATCACATGCCTACAAACCATCCCAGAAAGGCTGCTTGCAACACCTCATCCCTGGAGCATTCAGCACGGGATCAAGGTCACATTTCACATGTCAAATTTCTGGAGAGCTGGGCAATGCCCACGAGGAATTTGGGTGTGTTTCACCAGCATACCTTTACCCAGMCATTCAGATGCCAGGAGGAGCAGCACAAGCACGTGAACTAGAAGAGGTGCTACCAAGAATTTGGTGAAAACCACCAGAATTTTTTCAGGAGGTTATCCACAACTGAGAGTAGTCTGCATTTCTTGCGCCCTTTTAGATTTGGTCTTCGGAAGAGGGACAAAGCCAATGTTTCAACTGSAGTTTCATTCCTGCAGAAACCACACTGAGGCTTTTTTGTTTGTTTTCCTTGGAAAAAGCCAACAGGTTGCTATGCAGAGCTGTCCCAATTTACCCAACCATCTGCAGCAGAAGGCTGGTGGTGAATCAACACCAGCTGGAGCTCAGCAGAAGCAGTTAGGTTGCAATTATGCCTGGCTATGCTCTGAACCTTCATTAATGGGTACCCCCCCAATTATTTTAAGTTCTACTGATGTCTTGATTGATCAGATCCTATCAGGAGAGCAAGCAAGAGGTCCTGACATTGTTTTTAAGTTCCAGTCCACAAGCACTCCTAGATGACTGTTGGTGTCATTGAGCGAAGTGGTTTTAATAAGCTCAGTCTCTAGTTTTCGGTTCCTCCTCCAAAATCTACCCTCCTTTTGGKCTACAGGTTCCTCAAAAGCTGCTTCCTTCAATTTTCCAGGACCCAGACAATCTGACAGCATATAAGACCCTGGGGAAAGCAAATGTTTGTTTGTTGTGGGAACATGCTGAGATCAGTTCCCAAATCTCTCAACCAAGACTTTGAGATTTCCTCTCCCTGCCCTTTCCATGGACCACGGGAGAGGAATRTAAAGTTGAATGTGAACATTTTGTCAAAAGTGTGATTTGGAGCCATCCCACAACTCTTCTCACTTGGTCAAACTGATCCAAGCTCCTAATAATGGTTTGTCCAACCAAAAGAATTAAGTGCAAACAAATATATRGGGCTYTGAGCTRCCTGGTCTAGKGGAAGKTTMCCTGCTCRTGGCAGAGGGTTGAAACAAGATGATCTTCAAGGTCCTTCCAATCCAAACCATCCTRGRATTCTCTGATCTTGGCTATTGACAAACACAAGAGAGTAAAATGTTACTGAGCTGAGATCGCTCATTTATGCATCTGGAAGACTTTGTACTTCATATAAAAGGGCAAGTTCAACTAAAAATTATTGATGTTTTTTCCGGAGCCCCAAATTTCTTCACTTATACAAGAGGAGACCCCAGTGCCACTCACTTCCATTATGTTGAAACCCTTTTAATGCTCTTTGATAGTTTAATGGATTATGTAAACCACTCACACTTTGTGGTTCATCTTCCCCTTTGCCTTGAGTGTGGACTGCTGAGGGCTGGGAGATGCCAAACCTTCTGCACAGCCTTTGGCTTCAGCTACAGGAGAAGGAGATTTGAGCAGGATCAATTTCGGGTCTTCATTTTACAGAATTAATAACCACATTCTTGGGCAGGTAGAGAGGAACATGTGCATCTTGAACCACTGGTACACCTGAGAGTGCAGGGTAGGAACACATCCACAAAACACCTTTGGAGCCACACCAGCTCCTAAATGGCTGAAGAGATGGATCTGGGGCTCTGTCCACAAGGGTGACATCCTGGGATACATCAGAGAAGATCTGTTGCCTTGCTCCTTAAGTTAGATCTGTCCTAGGTCTGGCACAGCTGTTGAACCTCTAGGATTTTTTCTCCTGGGAAGAGACACTCAAGTTCTATGCTTAATTCAGGGGCTGGAAATTCTCTKTACCTTCACTGATTTCAACTGATTTGCTTCAAGGATGAATCCCAAGGCTGGTTGGGATTGGAGCATGACATAGAGACAGATCCACTGCTTCAGCCACAGCTCTCCTATCATGTGTCCATCTGACGTTTCTTCATTTTTTAACATGAGGGATGCTCTGTGTCTGCTCACAGCTGAGTCAGTGTCACATATTTGATAATCCCTCTATTACAGAATCACAGAAGGGTTTGGGTTGGAAGGGACCTTAAACATCACCCAGTTTCACCTCCCTGCCATGGACAGGGACACCTCCCACTGTCCCAGGTTGCTCAAAGCCTCATCCAACCTGACCTTGGACACTTCCAGGGATGGGGCAGCCACAGCTGCTCTGGGAAATACATCTTTGTTTCCCTCTGACCTTCACTATATGAGCTCAATCTTCACTTCACAGCTTTGTGCTGACAGTGGAGAACATCCTGTAGGCATTCACAGATCAGAAGGAGCAGCCCTGCACCTCCTGGTCATCATCCTTTGCCTGGAGCTTGCTCGTTGCCAGTTAAGCATCATCAAGTATTTTCTTTTTCCTTTTCCATGAATTTATACGGGAAATGGCACCGGGTTTTTATCTCCAGACACTGGTATTTTTTCTTAATTTGCAGTCAGCCCATGAAACMAAGATCTAGCTACTAATTATTCAATCCGATGATGCTGAAAGCATCCTCCAAACCCATTCCTGAAGGGATCACAAGGGAGCCAAGATGTGGCGTGGCAGTAGATGGCGCTGAAGACTTTGGAGCCCATCAAGGAGCCCCGATCAACCCACTCCCACCTTGTAGGGCTTCCCAAAAAACCTTCCCCTACCCTGTTCCCCTCTTACAACAGAACACTGCGACACCTTGTCACTGAAAACTGGGACATTTTGGGACCTCGTGCTCTGGATGATGGTTGGAGGGTCCAACTGGGAGTGTGCAAATGGCAAAAAGCCTGGGACCACAGAAAATCCCTGTTTCTGGACAGCAGCCCTGTGTAATGCCTCTCCCTCTATTCCAGCCTATTTGGAGAGTTCCACGCGGCCACAAAGCAGCTGATGGCTCCTTGCTCTGATCTCAGTAATCTCTCCAGAGGCAATTCACATTTATAGCTTCAGAAGTGTGTCTCCAATTATAGAACTGCTGCAAGGAGGCTCCGAGGTGCTGTCTGCCGCTGTCACCGTGAGAGCTTTGGGGACTCGTGACAGCTCCCAGGTCAGGAGCCATCCTCCTTCATCTTAGCTGATAGAACACGCTGTATCTTCAGTGGAACTGGACACATCTGATTGAAAAACAGACTGCTGGGAGCTCCCAGCCTTCCCTATCTGTTCTTCTGATGGTTTCAAGAAAAAAAAAAAAAAAAAAAAAAAAAAAAAAAAAAAAAAAAAAAAAAAGCAGAGGAAGGCACTCCTTTAGCCTGCTCTGTAGGTGATGCACATGTGGCGGGGTGGCTGGAGGAGGATGTGCCTTATGGTGACTCAGGTCAAGAGCACAAAACATTACTAAAAAAATGCAAATTAGTGTTTATTCCACTGGTGGGTGGAAGAAATGCACATTTCCAGGTGCCCACAGCAAGCAGCAGTGGAARGAAGAATTCAGGTGGAGCATGTGTGATATTGGAACACTTCTGGTGTGAATGAGTTGTACCTCAAAGAGAGACAGCAGAACAGATGTCTGGATCTGCCTGATCCTGGCTCCCAGTCCCATCAATTGAATCAAACCTGAGTTTAACTCAATCAAATTTTCAAAATTCAAATGCAAATTTTCAAAATTCAAATCAATTTTATCACCTATGTTTGAATGGGGCATCACATTGCTTTTACTGTGAGTGGGCATCCCCCACCTTTCCCGTGGAGTTAAACCTCAGTGTGGGCAGGGCAGGTGCTGGGGAATCTCAATGAACACACCACAACTCCATGTAAATCCATCACAATCACTGTGTGTTCCTGGCAAATTGGTGTCACAAAGGCTATAAAAGTAGATAAGAATGAAATACATCCTTCATTGCCTGTGAGGACAGGAGCAGACAGGCTTGGGCCAGACAAGAACCTCCCCATTGTCCTTAATGCTTCTTTGAATTACCAGTTCAAATTCAGGGGTCTTACCAGGGCAGTGGAGAAACACCACAAGGATCAAGGATTTAGATCATATCTGCATAAACCCCAGCGCCATAAAGTACTCAGGACAGCTGAGAAATCCCCTCCCTTTCACATCCTTGTAGACACTGGGAAAAMCCTTCCCCTGGGGCCACTTCCCTGACCTCCACCAGCCCAGGGTTACTCATCACATCACAGGTCATTTGTGACTGTTTTAGACAGGAAATTAAGCTTCTCGATAAACACCCTTATCTAATCTCCACGGTCAATATTTCCACCTTGCCTGTCCTGAAGACATTTCCYTTAAAGTCCATAAAGCTGGGAGAGATCAAAGAGGAGTTATCAGAAWTTGTGTGTGCTCACAGTGATGGGAAGCTTTTTCTCACAGGTGCAACTCCTCCACGTTTTACCTGCAGACCTGGGATGGAACTCTTCGATGGTCATGTGGTCAAGCCAGGAACTTTTCCTCTTTAGTCACATAAGGACATTTCATTCTTCTCATGGCAGTGACATTGAGATGATCAGGACATTCATGCCTGCATTAGGTTTGTATTGATTCTGCCAAGTACAACAGGTATATATTTAATTTTTTTTTTATGAGCAGGAACAAGGGCATGTGGTAACAGGATAAGGGGGGATGGCTTTTAACTGAAAGAGAGTAGGTTTAGATTAGAAATCATGAAGAAATTCTTCCCACAGGTTGTCCATAGAAGCTGTGGCTGCCCCTGGATCCCTGGAAGTGTCCAAGGCTGGGTTGGATGGGGCTTGGAGCACCCTGGGACAATGGGAGGTGTCCCTGCTCATGGCAGGGAGGTGGGAATGAGATGGAATTTAAGGTGCTTTCCAACCCAGACTATTCAGTGATTTTAATTAATTGTTTCTGCTGAGGTTTACTCTGGTGGGGATAACCAGTGCTGTGTGCAAACTTAATTCATCCCAGAAACATTCCCATAAAAGCCCATGCTGGTGTTAAGCCCACACACAACYAGACAGATGGAGAAATGATGCACATGTGTGTATGCCAAGACTGAAATGGCATCATCTGTCATGCTTTCACTCCTGCAAACATCAGATTTATGCATTATTAATGCCAAGGCACCCAGATTATMATTTCCAGCACTGTGTACTCATACGTAGGTGAGCGTGGGTGGATAGAGATACGTGTATGTTAAATACTTCAGCATACACACATGAATATGTAAAAAAAAAATCTGAGTGCAAGATTATAAACGGATAGACAAATTTGTGGTGCAGAAGTTCAGATATCCAAAAAGAAATCTCCTCGTGCATCTAGATGTCAAATTGCTAGAAATCCCTGCACGCCAGCTCCTTTCCTCCCCTGCCTTGGCAGAGAGAAGTGTGGCCAGGCTTGCTGAGATCAAAGGCATCCATCATCCATGGATGAGTGTGTGCCCCTGTGACACAGAGAAACAAATATTTGGATGCTGACTGGCGATAAATAAATACCTGCCAGTGTTTATTCCACACCCCAGGGTGGGGCTGGCACTCGAGCTGATCAAGTGAGGCYCTTTTGTGTTTGTTTTGCCGGTCTCCGGGGAGGGGAGGGGGTGGATTTCCCATYATTTCCCATCATTTCCCATTCTTTCTCCTCCTCCCGGTGGCGTTTCGCAGGCAGGGTCGGACAACGCTGCTCCGTGTGACAAGAAAAGCTGCGGAGGTGGGCTGGGGACCGGCTGATCAGGGAGGTTTAATGAGCASTGTGGGGAAAGGAGAAGCATCTCCCTAAATACAGAGTGAGTCAAACTCACCTCTGGCGAAGGGAGAAGAAGACCTGGAGCAGAGGAGGCGTTGACAAGGCACCGTATGTGCTCTCAGTCACATCCTCGGCTGTTTACTCAGGCTGCAGGGATGTGAGCAGAAGTAAAACCTGATTTAGGTCACATATGCCTTTCTCTTTGCTCAGTGCCGGAGTCAAAACATCCCGTGGGCAAGAGGAGGAGGAGGAGACGAGGAGCCAGTGCATTGTCTGGGAGATGAGATTGGACTTGATGCCCAGTCCTGGACGAGCAACCAGGCCACTTCTCCCAGCAGAGAGCTGGTTTTGCTTCTCTCTAAAACCATTTTTCCCATTGTTGTTATTGTTTTTGTTGTTGTGGACTTCATGACAGGTAAGTTGGGCTTATCAGAGGTTTTATTTTCATAATCAAACAGCTTTGCATAACTGATGAACTCTGTTCCCAGCTTGTTCTGTAAAGCAAACACCAGCTGGCCAGGAATTTGCTGGATTTATGCACCTGAACAATGGGTATGGTTTGCTTCCTCATCTCCTCTCCTCCCAGCCACCCACACTGCCTTTCCAGTGCAGCCTCTGGGCTCTGCATAAAACCTTGGGGATTGGTAATTCAGCATGGCAAGGGCCTCTCCACACTCATGGAAATCCCAGTGCACCAAGGGTGGAATCTTGGTCAGCCTCTGGGTATTGCCCTCCTGACCTAATTGTCCTGTAATTTACTGACTTGAGCCGATTTTCCAAAGGCACCAGTGTCCTTGGAATCTGGAATTCAGTTTGGGACCTCTGCTTCATCTGCTGAGCAAAGACAGAAGGAGCTGTGCCAGGAATTCTGCTCCAGGGAACCCAAAGCACCTGACCCCATCTCTGTGTAATTTAGATATGGGGCAGTGGTGGGCCATCACTTCCAGGGATGGGGCAGCCACAACTTGTGGCCARCCTGTGCCAGGTCCTCACTGCCCTCAAAGGGAAGAATTTCTTCATTTTATCTAATTTGAATCTGTAATTTACAACCCTTCCTCCTTGTCCTATTCCTATTTTCCTGTGTAAAAAAAAATCACTCTTTTTTATGAACTCCCTTCAGGTACCAGGAGGTGTTTTAAGGTCTTCCTGGAAGCTTCTCTTCTCCAGGTAGAACACCTCCAGCTCTCCCAGCCTGGCTCCATAGCAGAGAGACTCCTTGGAGCATCTCCATACTGGCTCCAGCAGCTCCACATCCTTCTGATTTTGGGCACCCCGGAGCTGGAGGCAGCTCTGCCGAGAGCAGAGAAGGACAATCCCCTCCCTTGACCTGCTGCCCACGTTTCTTGTGACAGGATGTGCTTCAACCACACCTCCAGTGAATTAACTGGAAGAAACCCCAGCAGGAGGCCACCTGCAGGGACAGATCACAAGATCTGGTTATCCTTGTTGAAGCAACAGCCGAGAAGAAAAAGGAGACTTCAAGCCCTGTGACCAAGCAATGGGAGAGCTCTCCGCCATCTGCCTGGCGGTTAATTAAACATGAGCTTTGCCTGGGCACACACCAATTACTGGAAAAGGCTGACTGTGACATGTGGTGACATCCTCCCCCCGTGTGAACGCAGCCGTGGCTCCGCGTTTGAGCCAGCGCCAGGCAGAGATGCAAATCTCAGTCATTTCTTCCACACCAAGGGCTGCATTTGACAGAGAAATAACTACCCACAGCYTGAAACTCCGCTGCACTCACAGCCCCTGTGCCTCCAGAATTCCTCCTTCCAGGGAGCGGCCAAACCTGCCAAAATGAAAGGACACAATGCGCCTGAATTTGGGCAGTTTTATGGCTTAGGCTGGTTGWTGTTAGCCTTTTCCAACCCGGTGGAGAATTTGGAATACAACAATTAAAGCCTGGTGGTTGATTGCAAAAGGAGCTGCCAATTTTGCCCACAGCAGAACCTGCCAGGCAAGGCACAGGTTGTAAATCAAAGCATCAGCACTGATAAATGCCATGTCAAGAAACTGAAGAAAGGGTAAATACCCAGTCTGGGCATCATTTAGAGTTTCTCCTGTGCTTTATGGCTCCATTGATCCATTGGCAGGTAGTGATGGGACAAGAGAGAATGGTTTTAAACTAAAAGAGGAGAGATTTGGATTAGATGTTATGAAGAAATTCTTTACTCAAATGGTAGTAAGGCCCTGGAATAAGTTGTCCAGAGAAACTGGGACTGTCCCATCCCTGGAGGTGTCCAAGGCCAGGTTGGATGGGGCTTGGAGCCACCTGGGATAGTGGAAGGCAGCCCTGACCAGGGCAAGAACATGAACAAGGTGATTTTTAAAGTCCCTTCCAGCCCAAACCAGAATTCTGTGATTCTGTCAGCATCTGCCCCGTTAGACAACGTCATATCTGCTGCAATCCCCAACCACAGCAGATCCTAAACTGGAAGGCAGTGACCAAAGTGAGGTGAGAGCACGAGGCTGATGTTCCCTGTGGGAACACTGCTTAATGATGRGTCTCAGGATTGCAGAAAATCCATAACTGGGACCATGGGGGAGGAGGGGGATGTCTGGAAGGCCAGGAGGATGTGTTTCTACCTTGTCTCTCTTTTGAGAGGTGCCCTGGCTGTGTTTGAGAGYAGAATGAGCTCCACATCTGAGCCCTGGTTTTCATCTCTTCCCATCTATGTTTAGGAATCACTCAAACTGCTGGAGATCCTGGTGGGTGTGTGACTCTTCCTAGAGGCTGAAAAAATTCAGAAATTCATCCCTCCAGGAATCGGTGAAGTGTCCCTGGGTGGGGATAACTCATTAAAGAAAATTCACCGTTTGTGTCCCCAGACCCTTCTTGGACAAATAACCCAATCACAACTTTTGGGATCCAACAGAGTTATCCTGAATCCACTTTCTGGATCCTTCTCTCACCTCCTGGCTCCCAAAAAGCACAAATGAGTTCAGGCCACTCCCAGACATAATAACAGTGATAGTAACAAAGGCAACAATGATAATAGTAATAATAAAAATAAAAYTTTTCTGTCCATCAAGGCCAGAYCTGCCCTGGGGTGATTWACACAYRCACAGCCTCAGACAGCAGCACAASAGGCAACTTTCAGTGGTTCAACAACCAGAGCTGGCAGCTGAGGGGGAAAACATTTTCTGCCTCTGCCCCAGGACTGTGTAAAACCAGGTGTTTTCCAACAGCTCTCCCCTTCTGCATGGCAAGAAGTGGGAATGGAGCCATGGGGATGGAGTTTCCCTCTGAGTGTTGGGACTTTCCTGGGGCTGTGCATGGTGTGGCCATGGTGTGCATCATCCTCATGAAGCCCCAGCTGCTCCCAGTCTTACCCAGTTCACCCATCATGGTTATTGTCCCTCTGACAGGAGGCTGCTGCCCTCAGCTGTGTTYACAGACCCTGTGGCTGTAATCCACACAATCCTGTGGTCCTCAGGCTGCAAGGTYTTTCTCAGTGTGCCTCAAATACAGAGCTGATTTGAGCACTGTGATTTATTTTAGGAGGGTGTATTTGGACAGTTGACCCTCTCAGATGATGCAAACTCGGTGATGGGTATGCTATGGCTGCATCCCTGAGCTGTGGCATCCCCTGGTCCTGGTTAGTCCAGGCCACACACCAGGGATGCCCCAAAACCCCACTGATGACCCTTGCCCTGACCCTGTTGGTTTGCCATCATAAACACAGCCTGGCTTATGGGTGCAGAGCTTCAACTTTTGACAAACCAACATTCTCAGGAGAAAAGTTCACCCAGAAGAATCCTCTGCCTGCATTCCCAGCCTGACTTAAACACAGATGATGTCTCCCAGCACCCACAGCCCTGCTATGATCCCTGCCTGCTCGGATGAGCTCCTGCAGACAGTGGCTATAAATAATCCCAGCCAGCATCAGAAATKACCTCCCTGACAGTTTTATTTACTGCAGGCATGGCCAATGCACGGTGATTTAATTTGCTCTTTGCACATAGTAGCTTTGGTCCTTTGGTTAATTACCTAGAAGGGGATGCTACTGGATTTCCACCCTGGAATCCATCAGTTTTTATGGCCTCAGAGCTGTGCTTGGCTCAGCAGAGGTGATGATAACCCAGAGAGGGCTGCAGCTAATGGGATCTSTCTGAAACAGGTCCAGGTCACCCAAGGACACCAGGCCTGATCCTGATACAGCCATTAGGTCCATTTCCTTGGGTGGATTTATTCCTAAGCCCTCCCAGTAAATGTTTGCTTATCCAGAGGTACCTTGATCTCTGGCATTTGCCTGCTGAAGCATGAGATGATGGTGAGCGAGAGTGGATCTCCCACGCAGCCTGGCCTCAGACTCCACCCTTCAAAACTGGACCCAGACCTCTTCCAGAGATGGATTCCACCGCTGTTTATCTCAAATCAGCTTTGCAGAACAATGGAGGAATTTGGCAGTGGCTTAATGTTTCACTTTACCTTTGCACAGGGATAAACATGTCCCTTTTCTGAGCAGTTTGCTGGTGCTCATCAGCACTTAAATGCTGATTTTATGGGCAGTTTGTGTTTATTAGCTTATTTATTAGTTTATTGTGCTTATTATCTTATTTGTTATTATTTATTTATAGCTTATTTATKATTATTTATTTATTTATAGCTTATTTATTTATGGTTTATGTATTATTTATAACTTATTTATTATTTTATTGATATCTTATTTATTTATAGCTTATTTATTATTTATAGCTAATTTATTTTTTTTATTGACAGCTTATTGATTTATATCTTATCTATTATTTATAGCTTATTATTTCTTTATAGGTTGTTTATTATTAGTTATTAGTTTATTGTGTTAATTAGCTAATTTATTAGTTTTATCATGTTTATTTATGTTGCTTGTGCTCCTTCTGGCACCGATGGWTTGGTTTTGGGTGGTTCTGTGAAGAGCAAGGGATTGGATGCAGAGATCCATGTGGGTTCYTTCCAACCTGAGATGTTTTGTACTCTRCAGCTTTSATCCATAACCTGCAAGAGATTTWTAGARGTGAGAATTCCATCCACAGCCAGTGGATGGGCTGGATGTGGGGATTGTGAGGGTTCCTGAATGCTCTTGGCAAACGTCCTGCTTCCCAAAAATCCTGGCTGTGTCAAAGCCAAATCCTTTCCTCCAGGCTRGCACAAAACTCTCCAGGGCACACAGAAAGGGAAATACTTTGCAGTGCATGGTACTGCCACCTGGGACTACCAGAGGGGCAGATCCCAAAATGAAAAAAAAAAAATTTGAAGAGGCTCCTAAAGAAGCTGCAAAACTCAAATTATGGTCTGAGACACTCAACCAAACCGTGGCAATGGCACCCATCCACCAAACCCAACACGTGCTTGGGCTCACCCGTGGCATCCCTGCCATTGCCTGGYTCAGMTTAACCCTCCCAGCTCTGCASAGTCAGCCTTTCTGCAGSAAAATCGGCTTCACAGCCGAGGCAAAAAGCCATCCCGGGCTGGCTGRCACCCTCAGAGCCCTTGATCAGCCCCCAGCCCGTCCTTCCCCGTGCAGACACAGGGACAGCAGAGCTTTGCYAGGAGAGGCTTCAGGGGGAAGGTGCAGACAGGCTCAGGTCAGCTCAGCRGATAGGGAGGTAATTAATGCTGTGATTAAAACCAGCAAGGGCAGACAGGGGGGCTGTGTGCTTGAGCCGACCCCTCCCATCCTCTCTCCCTGTCTGGGGCATTGCTGACAGGGCTGACAGTGAGATGCCAGAGACGCCACGCTGAGTCACATCTGCATTCCTGAGGTTTCTCCTCTCTGCTGAATCTCCCAGGAGGTGCCTGGTGTGTGGACGAGGTGGGCATGCAGCCCTGTGCGAGATAAGGGCAATGAAAGCCTCATTTTATCTCTAATGAGTGATAAAAGGCCGCCCCATTCTCCCATCTGTGGTGCTTCTTCCCCCAGCATCGGTTRGTCCAGTGTTTCCCAACAAAGGAATGTTTTGTCGAAAAAGGCCAACACTTCTTTAGAAACATCTCGAGCAAAACAGGGAAAATGATATGTCAGCTCGTGAGGTCAAAAGGAGCTTCAGAAATTTTGAAAAATATCGGTTTCCATCCCATTTGGACAGGAAGGTTTTTTTATTTTTATTTATGTTTAAAAAAAGAAGATCTCTGGTGAACCAAGATCCTTGGTTTTCAGCCAGCTGCAACCATGAGTCTTGCAAACCCTTTATTACAACTTTTCTGGCTTAATTCACTTTCTTTCCAGCCCCATCTCTCTAGAGTTTTCTGATTCCTGCAAGTGTTTTTATTTAAGGGATACAGGTAGACTTCATTCCCCTCTGCCATCACAGGCAAAATGGTGCCAAAAGAAGAAACTTAAATCAGTCTCTGCGCAGTGGCCATGCTCAGAAATATTCACAATAAACTGGTTAGCAAGTCTGGGAGGGCATCCCAGTCATTATTATGAATTAATTATGGTGAATATTAAGGCTTTATTATTTTCTTATGCCTTGCTTACAAAGCAGACAGTTCTTGCGGGGTAATTTATAGATATAAATTAGAGATAAAAACCCTTCTGACCCAAGTGACTTCAGAAAGGTGGGCTCACCCACACCAATGTGATGGTGGAATATTGTCACTGAGGATGTGCCCAAATGGGTGATAGGGAAGACAGAGAGAAAGTGTTAAAAAGAACCTGAAAGATGAGGCAGGCAGAGAGAGGAAGGTGGATGTGTGGCAGTGGAGGACACACTTTTCACAGGTGAGTCAAAGCTGACAGGAGTGAGTGAGGCAGGGCACCCGGCTGGCAGTGCGGTGTCACCAAGCATTAACAATGTCACCAAGCATTAATAATGTCACCAAGGTGACATTAACGCTGTCTGAGAGGGAAAAGGGAAGCTCTGGACTGCCAGGGTGAGTCACAGTCCTGGCAGCACCACCAGCAGCAGGGTCAGGGAGGAAATCAGCCGTGAGCACAGGTGTCACCCCGACATCCAGGAATGGTGCGAGTCACCCATAGGGACACCAAAAAAACAGAGGGATGGGGTGAGCAGGAGCCTCATCCTCTTTCCCCCTCATCACTGGTGTGTCAATGCCCTGGGGTAATGACTGGGTGAAGATGGACCAAGAGCCAGAGAAATGCGTGGTGACATTTGCCTCTCAGTGCTGCCGCACGCTGCGACCGCCAAGGGAGGACATCGGTATTTTTAGGTGCCACCAACCTCCAAACCAACGCTTCCCCTGCTAGTCAGAAAGCCTTCTCCTCTCTTCATCTCCAGCTCTGCCCACAGGTTGGCATCCAGCTTTGGTGGAGGCATCCAGCCTGGTTTGGATGACATTTATGGAAATGCTGGGTTTTCTTTCTGTCGATGCTCAGGCCRTCATTTGGGTGGATGGAGGCAGCGAAAGGCAAGACCCAGCTCTTGAAATATCTCCTCATGATGACCAAAATCACAGTTTAATTGTGGGGTTTGAGYTGCAGCTGGAAATATCTGGATTTGGGGCTGTGCTCGTTCTTGAGCTGCCCTCCCCCATGGTAATTATTCGTTAGGTCTTAATTACTATTTCTCTTTGTAGCTCTAATTCGGCTGCATTTTTTGGTCACAGCCTCTGCTGCCACCCACTTTTCTAATTTCTCCAAGCCACCAGCATCAGCTTCAGTACAAAGAGCACTCAGATATCTCTTAAAGACCAAATAATGTTTGCTGGTGTCTGGCCAGGAGTAGCTGCAATATCAGATTCTGTAGCTTTTACTAGAGGGAGAAGCAATTCACAAAACCTGTGGGATCCTGAATGTTATCACCATCCCTTCAGACCATGTTAAATCTTAGATCAGCAAGAAATTATCTATCTTCTCACTGTGCAAAAGGCTRAGTGGACAGATGCATCAATTGGGTTTTATCTGGCTTGCCCTGGAGCTCACCAGGCTCAGGAGTCCTCACAGTCTTATCAGGTGGCAAATTAGATTGTCCTGAGGATTGTGGGAGATAATATMTGACCTGACAAGGTATTTAGCCCACCATCAGCAGAGCTGGAGCTGCTGGATCCACCCATGGCCTCCCCAGAGTGGACAGAGGTGATGGGGACACAGAGCAGGACAGAGGATCAGCAGGACACAGCAGGGCACTTCATGGGAGATGAAACCAACCTTGATGTAGGCGCTGCAAATTAATTTCCTAGAATAGAATCATAGGATAATCYGGGTTGGAAGGGACCTTTAAAGGTCATCTAGTCCAACCTGCCTGCAATGAGCAGGGACATCTCCAGCTAGGTCAGGTATTTTGGGATTATGTCAACCCTTTTGGTATTGACTCTTACCACTGCTCCTCCATCCACGACATGTCCAGAATTGCTGAAAAATAAATTCAATTTTTTCTACCCACCACATCCCTCAGCCTCAAAGAGGACACAGGTGGACMCAMAAACAAGGGAARTGTGAGGGACAAATATTCACATCCRTGTGGCTTTCYCTTAACTATGAATAAAACACAGGCTGCCCTTGGGATGGGGAAGGGACCCTGACACTTGGCAGAGTTTAGGCACGGAGCAGAAAGACTGTGATTTACACAGAGCTACAAAACAAATTTTCCAAATCTCAYCATAAATATATTCTGTCCCAAGAAAAACTGCACAAGCACATCTAGACACCTGGAAATATTGCAAATAATTCCCACTACAGCGCCTCGCAAAGCAAATCCCAAAAAATATCCGTTTCTTTTTCTATTTTTTTTTTTTCTCAAAGATGAAGAGCAATCCCCTCCAACCCCATGATGTGAGGGCAGTCACTCCCCAGCCGGAGGCAGGTGAGCATTGTAAAGGTTTGCCCGCGGTTTAGTTAATCCCAGACACATTCCTGAGCCATCAATCACAGCTGAGTCAGCCAGCGTGACTGGTCTGCCCTTTTCATTTTTTCAGCAATCACAAGTTCTCTCGCCTTGTTTGCCAGCAGTGAGCTGGGGGTTTATTCCTTTATTTTTTTAAATTTTAATAAAAATGGGACTTGACTGGGAGCAGGGAAATGTTCCTGCTGCCGAGTATAACCTTTAAAGCTGCTCTGCCTCAAGGAACTTCTCCTCCCTGTGATGCTACAAAATGCATCACATGGACAGAAAATGAAGGATGCTGCCTGGGATGGCATTGGCACTGATTTCCCTCCCTCATTTGGGGATGGCATGACACAAGTCCCTTCCTGCACATGGAAAGAGGAGAACAGRCTTTTTGGAGGAGGGGATTTTCCTGCAGAGCAGCCTTGGAATTGCTGCCCGAATCCGTGCTCAGGGAGGCAAAACTTTCCCCGTTTTATCAGGACAAAATTTTATCAGAGTTTCCCCGGGGAGGGCAGGGGAGCTGCTGCTGATGTTGTGGCTTCGTGTGACCTCAGCCCACCCTGGCTAGAGGTGTTATCAGAGCCTCCCTGCGAGGCCACGCTCCTTGCCCTCAAACAAAACGAGTGTTTTGTCTCTGCCTGGGTCAAGGAAATGGCCAAGTTGCTGGAGATAAAAAGAATAACTAAAGAAAAAAAAAAAAAAAAGTTAATCTTACGGTTGCTGGATTTCCCCGAGAGTCCTCCCTGCCCTCAGGATGCAGGCAGGGATGGGCATCACCACAACCTCACACATCTGCACGTCCAGCTAGGAAATATTATTGCAGATGCCTCAGTTACACTTAAAATGAGAGAACATCCTCTCTGGTGAGAGGTCCTGGAGCACAGAGCAGCTGGAAGAAGAGTGGTGATCCCTGGGCATCCCTATGAGCGCTGACCCAAAGCAAGGTTTGGCAAGCTCAGGGGAGAGCAAAGCAAGGGCTGCACAGCAACCAGCAGGAGCCAAACCACGGAGCTGTGCTGGGATGAGCAGCACTCTGCATTTTGGAGCCCCTTTTGCTCCCCACAGGCTTTTGGAGATGCARCTGCTGGAGCAGGGYAGGTGTSGAACCACAGGGGAAGCATCCACCCAAGGTGTGCTCCAATAAACAGTGTCAAATCACACCTCTCCCYGCCTTCTTCCACCTTTTCTTTGGAACAATAAATTAATCAAAGAGAAACAACTTTGCAGGGAACATTATCTGGCTAACTGTTCTCCTGCCTTCAGGGTAAAGACAGCTCTGAGCCCAGCTCTTGTCCAGCCTTTCATTKAGCATCAAATTGTTTTAAGCAGGTATTTGCATTCAAGAACTGCTCTGGGTTTGAATAAATACCTAGTCCTGCCTAATTTGCTGCCTAGATTTAGATCTAGGCAGGACACATCCCAAACATCACCCTTCTTGTTCTAAGTAGGTGTTAACATGGCAGAACWTATATAATGCTGTGAAWAACACCTTCCAWGAGCCCAGRGTGCTCCAAGCCCCCTTCAACTCAGCCTTGAACACTTCTAGGGATAGAGCACCCACGATTTCTCTTTCATGAAAACTTTTATTTATTTATGAAGCACAGGAACATGTGTGAGGCAGCTGGGTGGCACATGGTGACCCTGAGGGCCTGAGACGCCAATTTCTAACACAAGGAAGAAGCAGGTCACATCTGTATTTCAACAAGATAYTTTATTGGTCCAGCAACTGCAAAATATACAAATTTCTGAAAGGCAGACCCTGTTTTTAAGCTGGCACAGCTTTATATCAGGCAATTATTCCAGACGTATGTACAGAACAGTTAAAATACCACAAATCCAAGACAAAAAAAAAGTAATCCCAAGGAACTACACCCTTCTCTCCAAGCTTTGCAGTATACATTAAATAAATAAAGAGCACTTCGCTATAAAAAAAAAAAATTAAAAAAATAAATTCAAGTATCACAAAGGAAAACAAAATAAGGGAGAAAAAAAAGAGGGGGGGAAGAAATCATTGGTGTGGTTTGATACATCCTCTCTCCCAGCCTGCCTTGGCTATGGCATCACTGCCCAACCTGTGGCTCTGTGAACCAAAAAAGATGGGCAGTGAGTTYTGGGGGCAGTGTGATGGCACAGGGTTAACACCACCCCACCACCTCCACCAGCACAAGAGGAATTCAAGAGATCAGTTTTCCCATTGCTGGTAAAAACGCCACATTTGAATTTCAGTTTTTTTTTTACTGAGACATCTATTATTACTAAAGGAAGAAAGTTTAGGGCCATTTTGTTTGGGGTTTTTTTTCTGTTTTTATATATATATTTATATATATACACACATACACAAATACACACCAAAACATCCACGCAATTACAYGTGTACAGGGGTTGATCTCGGGGCAGCCAGACGTCACGTTTGTATCTGCTGGCTTATCTTTTTGCAGCAGGTGGAGGAGAGAGATAAAAACTCCCCAGGAAGGAGGAGGCTGAAAAGAGCCAAGTGAGTGGCCTTCCCAAAACATTCATTTAATCTGAAAGGCAGAGAAACCGAAAGCGCAGATGCCACGCAGGGAGAAGTCTGCTTTTAATGAGGCTGTTTAAAAAAGAAATAAAGCAGGGGGGGAAGTGTTCTTTATCTGTACAGGAATATGATACACATATGCACAAGCTCACACAGGCAGGGCACTGCCAGGACTGTCACCCCATGGGACATGGGCYGAGTGTGGTCCTGGTGCCCTCCCGCCGTCGGTGCCGCTCCGAGCGCGAGGCYGAAGCGCGAGGCACTGTGGTTCGCCTTTTCCCAAAGGAAAAACAGACCAAACCCTCCCCCAAAAACATACACTCACTGAATAATCATCAATTCTCCCCCCTCAGCTTCTCCATTCTCATCTCTGGGGATGGTGTTTCCTACCCAGGGGGTTGTGAAAAGGATGAATCCAAAGGGTTGTCCACCTCCAGTTCTCCCAGCACCCGCGAGATGGGTATGGAGAAGATGCTCATAGGTGGGGGGAAAACAAAATCCAAAACCCAACCCAAAACCCTTAAAAAAAAATTCCAAATCCACAGACTTTTGCACAAAGCAWTAGTGGTTAATTGCCATTTTTCACTGCTGTCTCCCAGCCCARGACAGGCTGCCACCAAGGGATTTTACAGATCAAACCACTGGGTCAGTCAGGACCTCACCCTGTTCCCCTCACCTCTTAACACTGTCACTACCATTATTTCATAGTCCCAGCTTTCCAGCATGCAAAACACAATTAAAAACAAAATAAAAACTTGCCTGTATTCAGGCTTCCCCTGTTAAGGGGCACAACTTGGAAAAAAAATAAAGTAGTTATGCTTCTGCCACAAATAAAGTGCAAAAACCAAGCGGTTTCTAAATATACACATATACATACACACACATGTGTGTGCATGTATATATAGAATTAAAATAAGAGAATACAGACAAAACTGTCCCTCCTTGTGGCTTTTTGCAGCCAGACAGGGACTCCTGCAACCCGGCCAGACTTCTGGCCACCTCCATGAGAACCTGTGTGTCTACAAAAATGCATCTCACTCCTCAGCCTAGGGATTCAAACCCTTCCAATATCTCCACTTCCATCTAAAAAAAAGAGGAAAGGGGAGATGAAGTACCAGCACAGCACCTCAAACAGTGCTCAGCCCCCCCAAAATCCAGCCCATGCCTGAACTCAGACCATCCCTGGGTGCTCCCCAAGATGAAAGCATCACCTGAGCCCCTGCTGGCATGGTCCCTCATGCACTGCAGGCAACTTTCAACCAGTTTTAGCAGCAGATCTACATTCTCTGCAAATCCCTTTAAGGTATGTCGATTAGGGGGAAAAAAAAAAAAAAAGTGGAAGAATGGGGTTTTTGTTTTTATTAAACCCAGCAGATGTTGCAGTGAAGGAGTTCACACAGCTGCTTTCCTGGTGCTCACAGACCTGCATGAGCCAGGCTGGCGTGTGCCACAGGCTGTAGTGTGGGCGAGGGACTGCAGCACAGCACGTTAGGGGCTTAATCAAAAGTAATTAACAATAATAATTATTAAAAAAAAAATGCAAAACCCCTTTGCCCACCCCCCATCCCCCTATTTCTCTGCTAACCCCGCACCATCCACATATGTACACACCCCACCCAGAGAATGGATGGGTACCAATCGTCCATACAGAAGATCAAAACCACTGAAGAGAGGAGGAAAAATTAAACTCCTGTGCGCTACAGAAGCACTTTACAGCTCGCTACGACCTAACAGGATGCYGGAGAGGAGAGCGAACGCTGCCGCCTGAAGAGCTGGTGGTGACCCCGAGGGGGAAGCTGGGCTCCTCCTCCGCTCTCCTGCATCCCTGGGCGCCCAGCAGAGCGGGATGAACGGGCAGCGTGAGTGGACACAGCCCAGGGCCGGCCTGGCCGCATGGAGGGGCCCGGGCGGGAAGCAAGCTTCGGGAATGGCGATGGGATGAGAAGCTGGCGGCGCCGGCCGCAGCGCCCACGGCCTCGCCACGGCGCCCASCGAGTCACGACGGCTTCTGGGAGTTGTTCATGTTCTGCAATGAGAGGGGAAGGAGAGGCGTTAGGGGCTGTGATGGGGTCAGGTCCCAGCTCAGAAACTTCTAGAAACACGCCAACGAGGGGACAAAGAGGAACAAAGCCACGCACGGTCACTACGAAGCACCCACCATGGAGGAGAGGACACTGCCCACCCGAGGAGGGAGGCAGGTGACTGACTGGCTGCTCACCCCCTCAAGCATTCCCTGGCTTTAATTACAGGGTGGGAATTTAGATATCCCTCAAAACCGAGCTAAACCCAAGGCAGCCCTCCCACCCCATCCACTCTGCGCTTCTGAAACTAATCTGTGGTCAAGGCAAGGTGACAGGGGACCATAGAGCTCATTCAAATCCCCAATTAAACATCTCTCTTGCTCCCCTTGAGGGTGGGCAGTGTCCCCCCCATCTGGCAAGGACGAGGCCATTGTTTGTTCATCCTTGGCAGTGCCAAGGAGAGGCAGCTCCCACCAGCCACCACCAGTGGTAGAGCAGGAGCACGACTGCCCCGATGACAGCCCATGAGGTTTCATGGGCGCAAACGATGCTGCAGACACAGCCCTGGTGCAGGGTGACAAAAACAGGCACCCACCAGCCTTTGGTGAGGACCACACAACCAGAGACAACCAGCTAAACACAAGCAGGACCAACCCGAGGGGAGCATCCGCTCCAGGAGAAGCTCAGGGGACCACGAGGACATTTCCCAACTCACAGAACTACATGGAACAAAGTAGGGGGGAAAAAAGGACTAGGAAACAGCTAGSAAGGATTCTCAATTTTTTTTTAGTGTTTCGTGGGTTTTTTTTTTGTCTTTTTTAAATGCTTTTACTACCTAAGCTGCCTCTTACAAGCACCAGGAATCCCGGCCAGGCTACGAGACAGAGCAGGCTGAGCTGTTCTCTCTGTTATCTAAGGAGACAGGAGGAGGRTTAGGAAAAGCCACATGCACCACAGCCATTTTTACCTTGGAAATATTAGCAAAGAGAAAACTTTGAGAAAGTGACAAACGGGTCTTCTTTTTAAGCATGAAAAGTGAAGGGGAGAAGAAGGGAGGGGGGGATCAGGTGACTGTTCAAAAGTGCACTTTGGATCACAAACAAAGCAAAAGGAAAAGAAACCATCACRCCAGGTAGTCCCACGACCCCAAATCAACTCAGTCCCACAGCCAAGAGGACTCTGAGGTACTGAGATGTCCCCAGACTCTCCAGGTGTCCCCTGGTCCTCCTGGATGGGGGTCAAGACCCCAAAACCAACCCAGGCTCACAGTGCAAGTCATAAAAGAGGTGCCTTCCACTCCTCAGCCCCATGCAGGGGGTGACAGTGAGGGACCAAGGAAGTGCATGAGCCAGCTCCAGGGCTAACAGCAGTGAGAATGTCACTGAGCCTTGAGTTTGGTGTGTCCTCATGGACAAAAGCAGCTTTTTTTAAGTCCCACACTCAGAGGTGGAGACAGGCTCCCAGMAGCTGGAGATTTTAGAGCTGCTGCTGCCAGCCCACACCTGGCATGGGTAACCATCACTGCCTGCTGCAGCAAAATCTGACACATCCATCTCCCAAACTCAACACACCCAGAGCRTGTTTTTGGTGTCCCAGCCAGCATCGAGGCATGCAGTGCCTTTTATCACAATATAGATGGGAAAAAGGTGGAGGGAGGGATGGGCAAAGAAACTAAAATGCTTTCAGAGCAAGCCAAGAGGACCAGGCATTTCACCAGGGGCTTTTGTGACCATGAGGAGCAAGGGAAGGAGCACAGGCATGCAGGCCATGCTGAGCACCTCAACCTCCAGGCTCACACAGGAGCACGATGAGCTCACCCAACCCACCCACCAGCAAAGCCAAGTGCAACAGTCCCAACTTCCCTTTCCTYGAAAAAATTTACTCTAAAAGGGGAAGAAACAAGAGGGTCAACAGCTGCTGAATGCAGGCAGGGCTGAACTTTGCTCTGGCCTCATTTGAGCAGATCCCTCCATCTTCAGCCAACAAACAACCCCAGCCAGGGGTGTTCACAGGCTGGTTTGAACTGGGCAAAAAGACCCCTGGGCACTACCCCAGCATCAACTCAGCCCCAAAGCCTTCCCAGTCTTTGGGAAGACATTTGAGCACAGCTCAACAACTGCTGCTCTCAACTCGATGTAGCTTGGATTAAGACTGAAGGCTTCAAATTTGTCCTGYTCTTGTTACTGTGGGATGTAGCAGCACTGAGCTAAACTGCCAGAGCCTTGATTGCTCATAATTAGTGCATTAAATGCTCAAGGGTTTCACTTTCTTAATAGAGGCAGAGAAGAACAATTTGCATTTACTCTGCCCACGACATTTAGGCTGACTGTTCCCAAAATCCAGGTTTGCAGAACTGCAGATGCCTGGTCACAGRATCATCCAGCTCCAGAAAACACTCTCCTGAGAAGGTCAGAAGCTTCTCAGATATCACTCTGGTGCCTTCACTGAGATATAACTCTGATCCCTGAGGAAGGATAGAGCACCCAGGCCTGTCACCTACAGAACAAAGTTCTATCACAGAGGAGACAACTCCAGGAAAATCACCCATTGGCATCCATCAGAGTGCAGGTGCTAATTTGCCTAATTTCACAACAAAATTGGGCCATTCAACCAAGCTAGGATATAAACCAGCACCCACAGCCTCCACTTTTCCTAAGAAAAATCCCCCCCAAGCCAGCAAAATGTAACACCAAGTCATCCACACTCCRACCAGAWTTCACAACAACAAAACAACCCAGCRGGATGGCAAGAGAAATGGAAAAAAAAGGGTTAGAAGGGGGAGTAAGACGCAAGAAGGTACTTACAGGCATGCCTTCCCTAGTAAAGGCTGCAGAGAGACAGAGAGAACAGAGAGAGGTGTCAGTAACTCGGCGCCACAGCGGGCAGGGGACAGGGACAGCAGCGAGGGGCTGGCACAAGGTTTGTGGGGTGGCTCCACCAGCCCAAGCAGAGCTGAGACAGACCCAGCTGTCCTGGGAGGCTCATGCAAAGCAGCAACCAAGCAGAGCAACGGGGGAGCAAGGAGAAATCCTTAACCTGCCTGGGGTTTGGGTGAGGAGGGAAGGAAGGACATCACACAGCACAGACAACGGGAAGAGGGGCTGGGCAAGACAGCGAGATCCAACAGGCAGCTGGTGGGGCAAGGGCATCCTATAGATTGTATAGGACTCCTTGGGGAGCTTAGGAGCCCAGAGAAGTGAGCAGCAAGCAAGGCCTCTCTTCCTGTGTCCCTTCACAGGTGGGTGAAACGGGAGAGGACACATGAGCACCGTGGCAGCTGTCCAGGGGTTTCACCCAGCTTCACCACACCAAGAGCCTTCTACTCAGTGCCAGTCCACTTTGCCTACAGCTCCAGGATGAAGGAGACCCCTCCAGCCAAAGATGAGTCTTGGCAGCTCCTCCTCTAGAAGAGCACGAGAGCTTTTGATTTATTGCCATGCCCAGGACTGCACTGGAGCCAAGAGCATCCAGAGGGAAGGGATGAGCCCTTTGTTCCTCCTCACTCCAGGGAGGAGACTCCTCAGGAGGCTGAGCTGGATGGTGAAGGCACTAAATTACTGCAGCCTAGAGCTTGGTGGAAGCTCATGATGCTCTCAAAACCCAAGAGAAGATCAACAGTGACCCTTGGCCGGGCACTCCTGAAACCAGCCCAAGGCAGGGAGGGACAGCAGCCGTGGGAGGAAGGTGCATCTCAGACAGCAGCACAGCTCACGACAAATACAAGCAGCTCCTCAGCTTCAGGA
>NW_026623518.1:107420-116960 GCF_030028575.1 Malurus melanocephalus | reverse complement strand
AAAAAAAAAAAAGCAGGTTGCTTTGGTTTTCTTTTTTTCCTAAAGTGGCCTCTGCTTTTCCCCACAATCACTGTCAATGAGCAAAGGATGCACTGAAAGACTTTGGATACCAAAAAAACCCTGATGCAAAATGTCCAAGAGTGCAGGAGGGGAGAAATAAAAAAAAAAAAATAAAAAGGCTCTGCACTCAGACACGAGATAGATTTTATCCTCATCTGAATCTCAGCTCACAAACTAATGTAACTCCAGGTAGCTAAAAACACCCAGCAGCAATCAAGCCATGACTCTGTACAACAGAGAGGTGCCCATCACTCTCCTCCTCGAAGCTGGTCCCTCCACCCAGAGAGAGGAGTGAAAGCAAGAAGAGGGAAGATGAGCCAGCCCAGGCTGACCAGGAAGATTTGGGAAGTGGGAGCAGAGCAGCCAGCGATGGTCAGCACCGTGTCAAGCTCCAACTCAAGCCAGGAGGGATGGAGGCGAAGCCGAGCAGGGGGACCCAAGTACTTGGCACATGTGTCACCCTGTCCTACCCATCCAAGAGGGTGGCAAAGGAGGGCATCCATGGCCCCGTGGCAGGGGGAAGGACTGGCTTCCCCCCTGCAGCTGTGGGAGGGACAGGGGGCTCAGGTGCTGCCACCTGACAATRCCAGGGAGCAAAGGAGAGGAGATGTGGGACAAAAGGGGACAGCTCCAACTGTTCAGCATCACTTTGGGCTCCACCACTGCTAGGCACAAATTGGAAATGTCCCAGCATCGTGGGGCATGGGTGCTGCCAGGGTCCCTGTGGCCCACTCTGGGTGGCTGCTCAGCCTTGACACCAAGCTGGCATCCTCCTGGCCTGGCCTCTGAGCTCCAGTGGAGCACTCGGCACACAGACCCAACCTCACAGGAATTCATCTCCACATGTGGGGTCTCCTCCACACAGCACCCCCAGCCCAGCACTGCCAYCTCCCACCCTGCAGAATGACACAGAGCCACGGCCATACCAGGAAAAAAAAGACCCTGAGAGGCAGATGYAGGGCAAACACTGAGCCCAGGCTCTGCCAGCCTCCTGGGAGAAGTCACCTTCTCCATCCCCTGCTCGGGAGAGTGGGTGACCGTGCAGGTGAAACTCAAAGACCAGGGAGGAGTTTTCCCTGGGCAAACACAGTGGGAAGCAGGAACATGCAGCATTCCTTTTCCCTTGGAAAACCCTCAGCTGGCCACGGCTTTGCAGAGCAAGAGCACATCTGATGCTCCCAGTGTTCCAGCAGCACTTCCAAGCACCCAGCTGAGCCATGTCCCCATGCCCACCCCAGGCGTTCCTGCTGCCAGCTGACCACAGGGGACTGGAGGGGACACCAAAGGGCAGCTCCAGGGAAGCAACACTCACCTCTGGCCGATCTCTGTGGGTGTTGACAGCTTCAATGTTCAGCGAGATGGATTCCACCCTGCAGCCTGCAGGCAGGAGCACAAAGAGACAGGGATCAGCAAACCCAGCAGGCACAGGATGCCCCAGGTGCCCCACCACTGATCACTGCTATTCTGCCAGAGGCAGCTTGGATTCAGCAGGAGGTGCAATTCAAACCCCCTGGCACGTTCAGGAAGGTCCCACTCACCGTAGGCTACYGGGGTCAGCTTCAGCACCGTGTGGAGGGGACACTTCAGGTAGGGCATTTCATCTGCAGGGACAGCAAAGCAGGGGGGTTATCCCACCTCCTCCCCCAAGGGCAGGCTCAGACACCTTCACCCCACACCAAATCCCAAAAATGCACGCTCCAGGATGGGAACWCCATCTCCCCAGAGCTGTATCCATCATCCCCAATCCTCCTCCAAGAACCAGGGGAATTACCTGCACTCTTGTCCAGGAAGTACGCCAGGAGACAGCGCATGACAGCCTGGTGACAGATGACAAGGACGTTCTCTTGCCTCTCCAGCTCCATGATGACCGGCTCCAAGCGCTGCACCAGGTCTTGGTAGGACTGGGACACAAGAGGAGGGAGATGAGGCATGGAAAAAAGGCAACGAGCACCCCAAAAAAAACAGTGAGTCCTTGTCTTGGTGCACCTCCTGATTTCATGCTGATTAAACCAACAAACTGCTAAAAACAAATAAATCCTCATCTCCAGGCTACTCTAGAGCTTCTGTCAGAGAAGGGGCTGCTCACATCTCAGTCCCAGAGAGCTTATTAAGTTAAGCAACAGTGGTTTTGAAGAGAGCATGTCTCATCTTGAAATTTGATTTTGTACAGGATTTCTAAGTTGTGAAAAGTCTGGAGCGACCTGAGGAACTCCAGTTTTGAAGGGTCTCATAAAAAACCATAACAGGCAGCCAAAAGGAACCCAGAGTTGGTGACTGATATCCCCACACATGCTTCTGTTAGATACACAGTCACGAGGACGTCTCCAAAGATTTTCCAAAATGTTCATGGGCATGACTTTCAAATTGGGGATTGTTAGCTCAATAAAAGCTAAATTCACAGCCTAAATTATATCCAGAACTGATGTTAATTCCCACCTCATTGTGTCACACCCTGAAAGAAGACTGGCAGGAACAGAGATAGCACCATCAACCCTTAGGGAATGATACTGAGAACAAGGTGAAAATTACTTTTTTTAGAAATCAAAGAAAATTGGGGCAGCACAACACTTGCAGTGGATATWATGATGCAGATTGCACTAGAAACCTCCAGAGACCTTTCCCTACTAATTTGCTGTGAAGTCAGTAGGACTRTTTGTTAAATGACATTTCTTAGTGAGCTCTCTGCTCACAAGATTTCACAAGGGCTCAGTGTAGAGGCAAATATAAACCCTGACACCTCATAATTCTAGTTTCCAGCTCTCACTGCTCCCCTGCTCAAGAACAGAGGACAGAATGAGGACAAAARGGTCACATCTAAAGTAAAAGTCCTGTCTCTGAGGGCCTCCCTGCACACCTACCTCCCCAGAAGGATAACGGTAGTAGTATTTATCCTGATCACGTAGAGCAAATTCCTCTGGGTGCTGATCCCTGATTTCTTCATAGGTCATTTCTTCACACACACCCTGCCAGAACAGCACAGCCACGAGGTTACTGGACATGCTCAAGTCAAACAGCATCAGCACAGCCACCATGCAAAGCTGCTCTGGCTGCACAGAAACTCACAGCATCGATTTCATTGAGCGCCTTCCACTGCTCATAGGGCAGCTGGAGAGCTTCTGCTGTCTGGATTGTCCTCTTTAGCTGGCTGGTCCAGACTTTGAGGTCCTTCAGGTTCTGCTCTTCCACAAATTTGTTCAGTGCCACTGCAAACTGTAGGACATAAAAAATAAAATTTAAAGAAAGGTTGTTTCCTGATCCACATCTTCCCAGCTTCTTCCCTGCTTCCCAGTTAAGTGTTGCCTTCCACAGGCAGACAGATCTGCTTTCTGCTCTGAAGGGAGGACAGCCACACTCTCACTGAYCCCCAAGAGCTACAGATGGACCCTCAGCAGCCCAGTTGTCACCAAACATGCACTTAAGGCATCTACTACAGCCAAATCACCCCTGGAAGCCAAAGGAGAATGCTGCCCTTTGCCCTCACCTTCTTGCCCCTGTTGGAGAGCCCAGAGTCRCCTCCAATCCTCCCCTTGAGGTTGAACTCGCTCTCCCCGTGCCGACAGAGGTAAATGGTGCGGGGCTGCACGTGGATGTTCATCAGGTAATAAACAATCCTGCTCTGGATGTGATCCTGGACCCTGTTGACCAGGAACCGCCGGCCGACGTCGATGATTTTGATGAGAGAAAGTTCCCTGGGGACACAAGGAGACATCACTCTCAAAAGGCAGCCCCTGTGAGCTCTCTGTGCACGTAATCTCCCGGCTAAAAGGATTTCCTGAGGGCTATTTTCAGCAGGGAACCAACAGGTAGCAGGGGATTCGTGGAGAGCTGAACGGCAGCAGTGTGATCGTCACCCCTCCTGGCAGCAGGAAAGAGGATTAAACGGGACTAACAGGGAACAGGACACGGATCAGCAGGACCAGGATAATCCGTGCAGGGCACACAGACGTGTTTGTGAGCAGGGGAAAGGTTGGGAGGAGCCTGCAGGAGTCAGGCAAGACAGCAGAGCTCTCCCAAGCAGGCAGAAACCACAGGGTTTGCTCAACCCTGGGGGCTGAGCCAAGCAGTGCCTTCCTTGAACAGGGACAACAACAAAAGCACCTCAACCACTCCAACTCAAGTGTTTTCCCAAAGCCTTTGTATTTAGAGCTGCAGAGCAAGGTTGAGAACAGCTCAACTGAGCCCAGAAGAGCCTGGGAAGGCATCAGTGCCCATTTTCCCGGCACAGGATCAGGGAAAAACAGCATTTTCATGAAAAAAAAACCTGAATTCAATACATCACTCCAGCCCAGTCAGGTGTTCGGAGACAAAAAGTGAAATAAATACAGCTCCACCCTTCACTGCTCCTCTCCTGGGTGAGGTGGGTGTACAAGGCAGCTYAGAAGTCAAAGTCTCTCACCTGTCATAGTCATCAGGGTCGAGGGGCTGGTAGCTGGCTTGGTAACAATTGATCCTCTTCATGAAATCCTCCATGGCATCGGTGGAATTACAGTCCCGGTAATCTGGGCTGGACAATTTGACTTCCTGCAAGAGGGGAAAAAAAAAAAACCATAAAAAACATGCCACAAGGAGAGGTTAGGAARCTTTCCAAGCCAGACAATGCTAATCTGGAATTTCAAAGTCCTGCCAAGACCCAGTGATTAGCTGAAACAAAGTGATGACTACTTTATAGTCATTGCTTATCATAATGGCAGAACAGAAACAAACTAGCCCCAAACCCAAGCACAAGGTGGGAGAATTTGGTATAAACCACTGTGTGATGAGTACAGATACTCATCAATCCACTCTCATTCTCCCAGGATTTGGGGTGGCACCTCACCAGCCAGCACAGTGAGAAAACTGAGCTTCCTTATGGCTAAAAAAAAAAAACCCAGCAGCTTTAAATTTAAACTGAGAATGGGAAGTGCAAGAGTTTAGACAAGATGCTTATCCCAGCTCAGCAGCAGTACAGTAGGATGGCAACATTCAACCCCTTTCTGGGCATTATTTSGGCCAGAGAACACCAGAAATAGGCAGTGTGAATATGCACAACTCCCATGGACTAAGTCCCTCCTGAACTAATCGAACAGGCTGTTTTTCCTCAAGATTTGGGTTTGAACAGTGGCATTACACTTTGCAAATTTCACAAGCAGTCCTGAAACCAACAGGATAACACAGAGTGACACACATGGAAGCATCCCAGGCCTGGGGTGTATTTTCCACGCTGATCCCAGCACTAAGAGCACCATTCATCTGCAGTTCCCTGCAGAGCAAAATCCCACGCTCGGCTAGCAGCTCATTTTCTCGCCCTTCAAGCTTTCGTTTCCAAATAAAGGGATTAAAATCCTCAAAAAAAAATCCAGTTTGGAGAAGGGAAAAAAAAAAACGTAGCAGTCTGAGCATTCTGTTGTGGAAAAGGCTGTGTGCAAGCTCCCAAAAATTGGTCACTGGGACAATATGGGGCAACAGCTCCCAACAGGAGCAAAAGACACACTTGAGCCCTGGCTGGGAGCACCATTTGCCTCCAGTGAAGACGTGGTGGCTGCCACCAATCACCTCCTGGTTTTCCATGTGCCTTAGCAGAGTTTCCAGGATGGTCTGTTCCWTGATCTTTCTAAACTCTTGAGGTGAGACTGAGCCTGTTCCCCAGCTCTGCCATGGCTTTGTYTTTCCCAATCCRATCCTTGGCTGCTCAGACAAYCTCTGTATCCTCCCAGGCTGCCTGTTCTTGCTTCCATCCTCTCTCTGTAGGCTTCCTTTTTGTGTTTGAGTTTGTCCAGGAGCTCCTTGGTCATCCATGCAGCTCTCCTGGCATTTCTGATGACTGCTCCTTTCTTGGGAATGCATCACAGCTGAACTTGGAGAAGATGATCCTTGAACATTAACCAGTTTCCTTGAGCTCTTCCCTCCTGGGCTTTTTATCCCATGGTACTCCAGGCCAAAATCTGCTCTCCTGGCATCTCATTTCACAGCCCAGACTGCCCTGGAGCTTCACATTCCTCACCACTCCCTCCTTGTTGGTGACATCAAGGAAGAGCAAACAAGGAGGGATGCCATCACTTGGAGGAAGTTGTCACTAACACATTCCAGAAACCTCCTGGACTGCTGTGCCCTGCTCTGTCCCTCCAGCAGGCACCAGGGTGGTTGAAGTCCACCATGAAGACCAGAACTTGTGAAGGTGATGCCATTCCTACCTCTATGTCGAGGGAAAGGAAAAGCAGAACACTTGCACCAGTTCCACACTTACCATGACATTGGTGGCCACCACGTTGGGATCGTTGCAGACTGACTCGATGAAGAACACCTGGGAAGCAAAGCAAAAGCTCAGCTGACAGCCACTGACAAGGTTTGTAATAATCCAACCAGCTCCTTTCCTCAAGCCAACCTCCTCCCTGCTAACAGAGAGCTCTCCCTCTGCCCCACTCCCATAATTTCCTTCTCCAGGGCYCAGGAAGGGGAATGAGGGAAGAGTTTCATGTTTTTAATCAAACTCAGCAGTGAAATCTCCCTCACACAGGAGCAGAATGAGGACAACACATGRAAGATACACCAACTGTACACTAAAGTGGGCTGCACAACACAGACATCAGCCCACAGCACCAACCTTGAATCCGTTCTCTTTGGCAAAGTTTAGGATCATCCCTCTCCTCTCCCGTGTGGTATTGGTGGCATCAAAAACCTTCAAAAGCAAAAAATATCTCAATCAGCACCATCAGGGCTGGTTTCCCATGAGCCCCTCATCAGAGAAGGGACTGCAGAGGATTTTTGGGGCTGGCACTGCTGCCAAACCCCAGAGTACACCGCGGAGCTCACCGCTATCTGCCCGGCCTCCTCTGTCAGGTACAGCTTCACATCCCTCAGGGCAGCCATGGCACATTGCCTGAAAAACAGGGCACAGACATGAGCTCCCCATGCCCTCTGCCTGTGCTGGTCACCCTCAAGTTACCGAGCCTGCACAAATCCAGTTTCACACAATACTGAAGAACACAACTGCACTATCCCTTCTACACCATCCATGTTCAGAAAYATTCAGAAAATTTAGCACACACCATTGTTCTACCACCCAACAGCAAGTTCTCTTTACATAATAYTCTATTTATTTGCARGATATACTGGTGTACTAAGTGCATTTTTTATTGATGTACTGAAAATTCAGTTTCGAGCTCTCAGAACCCTCGTTGGGCAGGCAGGGGAAATTCACACCAGAGCCAAATTTTTCTGTTCATCACCCCCAAATTGGATAATCCCTGCTCCCAGCCATGGTTCAGCTCACCTCCTGACTTTCATGGCTTCCTCGTTGTCAGGACGGAAGAAGTCATAGGAGCTGTAGTGCTTCACGGCCTCGCGGCGATACTCCCCCACGTTGAAAACTGGGTGGAAAAGGGAAAAAAAAAAATCAAAATGAGGAGCTTGACTCAGTTGTGCAGCTTCTGCAGTTAAAGCAAGCAATGAGCCAAGAAATTATATCTTTAGAGCAAAAGGCTCAGGGCATCCCTTGGCCTTCAAGGTGAAGGAGAAGCTGGGCTGCAGCAGAATGTGAGAACACTGATATTTGGCCCACTACTCCCCATCTCCCAAAGCTCCTGGAGGAATTCCTGAGGACCAGAGCTCACACCTTCCYCTGGAAGGCAGTGCAAGCCTCACCTTTAGTGGGGACACCAATCCAGTTGAGGTAGCGTGTCAGCTTCTTGGAGATGTAGGTCTTGCCACGGGCTGGGAGGCCAACCATCACGATCACCGTGGGGGAATTGGCGAGCTGAGGCCCACAGGCTGCGAGGAAAAACAWCAGGAGAAGCTGTTAATTCTCCAGCTGATCTTGTCACAACCCTACAAAGGACCTATTTTCATCCAGACTCTCTGCAAGTCCTTCAGCTGCTGGAGGAAACCTGAAAACCATGGCAAGAACATCCCAATGGCTGCAAAGTAGGCAAGGAGCCAGCAGCTGGCCCAGGCTCCCTGGAGGGTCTCTGTGCCTCAGTTTCCTCATTTATAACCAAAATGAATATGTTTTTTTAAAAAAATTAAAAATTAAGGCAAGCACAACTTCACATTCCCATGGCTTGGCCAATTCCATGAAAAGCTCAAGGGCAGCCAAGGACTTTGGACCCACCCCTGCAGCAGCATCAGTGCTGAAATACCAGGTCTGCTCCCACAACTTCACCCACAGAGAGCACCTTCCAAAATCCTGGACTAGATTTTTAGCTGACACACAGCCAACTAACTGGATTTTCTGAAAACAAACTAGGCAGGAGAACAACACAACTACCCTCCTTTAAAAGCAGATATACAAGTGATTTATCCCACTTTTTTCCTCATAAACCCAAGATGGATTGGTTTTTTTTGGTTTTTTTTTTGTTTTTTTTTTTTTTTTTTTTTGTTTGTTTGTTTGGTGTTTTTTTGGGTTTTTTCTTTTTAATGGTGAAGAGGTTTCACATCAAACAGCTGGAAAGAAAATCCAGAGGCAGCATTTGCAGGACAGATGGGACCCTGCAGGGGATTTCTCAGCCACCCTCCCATCCACCCGGTGAGCCCAGAGACCTCATAGGAAAGGAATGCAGGGAGTGAGTGGCTGGTGGCAGAGCCATAAAACTCAGCTTAATTATGGCCTGGGTGGAGAGCTCTGCCTGCCTGTCACAGCTGCCTGAAGGTGGGACCTGGGGATGGGGACAGGGCTGAGGTAGATTTTTTCTCACTGTGGATCTGGAAAGGGCAAACAAACTGAGAGGTATGCACAGAACATGTATAGTACATGGAATTACCCTCCCCTTCCAAGAAAAAAAAATGAAATACAACAGCTGAAGAAGCCAAATCAAGGCCACAAAGAAGAGATGTAGCACTGGTAAAAGTCTGATTTGGACAAAACCCACTGGCTTACTAGATAAAGGGAAGAGGAAAGAATAATACCTGAATAAAGAAACTCTTCCTTTCCCTACCTGCCACTGGACTAAGGATCTCAAAGAGCAGGGCCAAGAGGATTTGGGGCCATTAAATAGCACTCCAAGAGGACAGGGACAATGCTGGACACTGTTCATGTCCCCAAGGGCTCCAGACAGCTGTGACAGTCCCAGGGCTGGCACTGGCTGGGCACACAYGTGTCACCATCAAAGGGTGCTGCAAGAATTAAACACCCCTCACTCAGGAACCTCCCCATAATTTTTGCTGCTGAAGGAAAAATCCAGGTTCCCTTTGGACAATGGAAAATCACCTGGGAAGCACCTCCCAAAACACCAAGGCATCAATGAGCAACTTTTTGTCAGCAATCTGAGCCAAAACCAAAAGTCTCAGGGATGAAACAGAACCCAGTGTTTTGCTCCCAGTGTTYCACAAAGGCCTCATTCATCATTTCTTTTCACCACTGCTGGGAAGCTATCAGGGATTTCAATACATATTCATTAYTCCTTATCGACATCCAGCCAGGTAAGTCAAGGGCAGGGATGACTTTCAGGCTCTATCAGAGGATATTTAGAAAGAGCTCGTCACTTTTGCAGTTTGCCAGAAAGTCAG
>NW_026623518.1:96545-103674 GCF_030028575.1 Malurus melanocephalus | reverse complement strand
CTGCTGGGAAGCTATCAGGGATTTCAATACATATTCATTACTCCTTATCGACATCCAGCCAGGTAAGTCAAGGGCAGGGATGACTTTCAGGCTCTGTCAGAGGATATTTAGAAGGAGCTCATCACTTTTGCAGTTTGCCAGAAAGACAGCTCTGCCAGTGGATAAAAGGAAGAGAAAGAGAAAAAGGAGAGAGAAGGAAGAACAAAAAAAAACAGCACAAAAGGGAAGGAAATTTGCTTCTATAAAAAGTCAGATAAAAGAGCCACCTCCCTGCTTCAGGCATTTTTACCGTCTCATAAGTATTCCCCAAAACCCCCCACAAGCCTAGACCGCATGTCCTGCTATTTCTCTCCCCGCTTTTCCAGCTTTTTCACGCTGGAATTCCAACACCTTCAGGGATGCCCAACTCTGAGCCCCCCACCGCACTCACACGTGGAACCGCGCTGAGCTCTGCGAGCCGGGGATAAACCCGCACATCGCACATTCCCGACGGGTGTTTCCCACTCCCACCAAGCCCAAGCGACGGGAAAAAGCAGCCACGGGATGGAGAGAGGCAGCGGCAGCCCCTTCCCTCCCGGAGCATCCCCCTCCCCTCGCCCGGCTCTGCCCAGCCAGCGCCTTGGACGGCTTGACTTCCCCAGCCCCTACGTGAGAGACGTGCAGCGTGACAGCAATTTAATGGATCGCCGTCAAAAGGCCAGCTGAAGGGATGGCTGCAGCCGCTCCCGACTGCCCTGCACGAGCAATGGCACAATCGGAATAATTATTTCACACCCAGGGAGCCGTCCGTGCAGAGGATGCTGCCGGGGATGCGCCCGCTCCCTCCAGGCATCACCCCGGACGCGGTCTCCGTTATTCCTCCGTTCCCACCCAGCTTTGCAGCCCTTGGCTCTTTGTTGCTGCTGAGGAATTAACAGCACTTCGAGTTTAAAATACCTCGAGTTAAAAAAGAATAAGCTAAAAAAAAAAAACATAGTAACTCTCTTCCCACACTGCACAGCGGGCACTGCCCAGCGTGGCTTGTTCCCACCCCAAGAAAAAATAATTAGGAGCCACATTATGTTATTAATAAGCCCCTCGGTGCCTTAATATATTAAATGTTAGTTTTTTTCTATGCCAAGAGGGAGTTCTCTCTGAGAAACCAGGTGAATGAAGTGGCAAAAAAAAAAAAAAACCCACTGCATGCACAAGGGATTTCTTTCAGAGGTGCCAGTTTTCGCAAACCACACAGACACACGTGCAAAGCATTAAGCCAGGAGACGTTTCACCCCACTCTAAGCAAAGCCCTTGGCAACCCAGATGTGCAGCCTGCTGCTGAAATCCATTTCAGCAGAGCTGCCCTTGCCAGGCACRGGCTGCGCATCCCAACATCTGCTCCGGGGTGCCTGACCCACAGCCACGGGCAACAACATCTGGCAAGTTCATAGGATATCTGCTTTTTAAAAAAATAATGCTTATTATTTAGAAGGGAAAACWCTCCAGCCAAGGGAAATAAACATCGGAAACGACTTTAAACGCCCGATGAAGAAAAGCATCGGAAAGACTGATTCACTCGAGCCTCCTCCATCCCTCGCCAGGCTGCGAGTGCCACCTCCTCCATCCCGGCTCCGCACATTCCTGCCACGCTCATTTGGAGTTACGAGTTGCCCAACTGGCAGGTTGTCAGGGTAGCTGTTGGGTGAGCTAAAGGAGCTGCCTCCTGAGCTTTCAGATTGGATTATTATTTATTATTTAGTTTATAGTAACACCGGGATGACTCAAACATTTGAGATATATATATATATATATAAAGATAATTTCTTTTTTAACCAGGGAGGTTGGTTTCAACCACTCAAGGATCTTGCCAACCTCCAAAGTGAAGGGGAAACCACTGCAGAAGTTTCAGCCTTCCCCTCCACCTGCCTCCTATCTTATCCCACAGGGTTAAATAGTAAAGTGCAAACGGCTGGTGTTGGATTGGGTTGGGGTTTTTTTCCCCTAAATACATTGCCCAAATCCTCCCTCCACATCCAAAAAATAAATTGAAAYACGCTAATTGGATGGGCTTGGAGCACACTAATTGGAGCAACCTGGTCTAGTGGAAGGTGTCCTGTCACATGGCAGGAGGGYTGTGGAGCGAGATTATCCTTACGGTCCCTTCCAACCCAAACCATTCATGATTCTGTCATTAATAAATCCCCGAGCGAGGCGCTTGACACCGTGAAAATCCCAGCTGAGCCGGTGCCCCGGAGCGAGGTGAACAACCCGCTCGCTCTCTCCTTTTAATCCCAATGCTGGGAGTGCAGAGGGGGTGCAGGGCGGGGAGTGGAGTGKAAATTGGGCCACGCGTGTCTCAGCACCTCCCCGCATCCTCCATGTGACGGCTGCACCTTCCTCCCGCTCGCCAGGGCTGGCACTGAGTCACGGGATGGGAGCGGGCGGGATGCGGGCACCGGGAGGATGCTGGGGCACGGAGACAAGGAGGGAGGAGGGAGGGATGCTGCAGGGATGCTGAGGGCGCTGCAAGGGAAAGGACAGTGCTTTGCTTCCCTCCCATCCCATTCCTCCATCCCAAGCCATCCCATCCCATTCCTCCATCCCATCCCACCCCATTCCTCCATCCTATCCCATCTCTCCATCCCATTCCTCCATCCCATCTCTCCATCCCATCCCATCCCATCCCTCCGGGATGCTGCCGTGCCCGTACTCACAGCGGCGGGGCAGCGCCGGGCGGTTGTCATTGGGAAGCCAAATCTTCTGGATGCGGCTTTGCGTCAGCTCCATGGGCATTTTTAAAACAAAGGTCTTTTTGCGCTCCGCGTCCACCTTGATGCGTTTGCGGGAGGAAGGAGGAGGAAAAAAAAAGGGCGAGGTGGAGGGTGGGGGAGGAGGTGGGGGAAATATATAATAAAAAAATGAAAAGGTCTTTTTGTTGCAGCCGGTGATTTGGAAGAGSGGCTGCGGCGCTTTCGGAGGCTGCTCTGAGCCTCGTGAAGGTTTTACGGCAGGAGGGGGAGGAGGAGGAAGAGGAGGGCCGGGGCTGCAGGGCACAAAGCCGGCAGGAGCAGCACCAGCGCAGCCGCTGCRCGCTGGGAGGGAGCGAGGGCGAGACCCGCCGAGAATCGCGATGAAAAGCGGGGCGAAAAATATATATATACTTTAAAAAAAATTAAAAACAGCTCCCCTTTCAAATTGGAAAAAAAAATATAAAATGGGAGAAAAAAGGCAGGAGAATCTCCAGGCGAGGCAGCCGGGGAAGGAGTGGTGCCGCAGTCCGCCCGCTGCTCTGGCCGGCTCCGCTCACGATGTGCCGGCAGCCGCGGCGCCGCCGATTTCTATCCCGAACAGGCCGGGACCGCCCCGGGGCGGGGCTGCGGCGCCGCGGAGGAGGAGGAGGAGGAGGAGGATGGGCAGGAGGAGGAGGAGGAGGAGGAGGATGATGAAGGGGAGGGGAGCACAGCACAGCGGCGCGGGCCATACCGCCCCCTACCGCCCGCCCCCCGCACTGCAGCGCGGACAAAGGACCCGCTTTGTTCCGCGGGGGGGGCGCGGCACCGACCCCTCCCCAACCCGGGGTGCACCCCCAAACTGCCAACCATACTGTTAAATAAATTCCCTATTTTAATTCATCAAGCATTTTTTTAGTTAACGAGGGAAAATGATGTGAAATGTTGCATTTCTTTTTTTTTTAAAAATCGAAAATTAAAATTCATTAATAATTGACTTTAAAAAAAAACTATTTAAAAAAATTAAAGGAATGGAAGATATAAATACAAAAAAAAAAGAATTTTTAATTAATTAAGAAAATAAATAGGGAGAAGAGGGGGGAAAATAGGGAGGGAAAAATAAAATAAACCGTAAAGAAAGTAGGAAATAAAAATGGGATAAAATAATTTTTAAATGTCGTAAAAATACAGAACACACATATGGAATAAAATAAGAAAAACAAAGGAAAATAAGAAATATAAAAGAAAATTTTAAAAATTAAAGAAAGCAAGAAAAAGAAAATAAACTAAAAAAATAGAAAATAAAGTTGAATAAAATTAAAAAAAAAATAAAATTTAAAAAATAAATAAATAACACCGAGACAAAATATTTTTTTTTTAATTTAAAAATTTAAAAAAGAAGACCCCTAAGCACACAGTGGTGGGACGAGGAAGGGGCTCCGCCGGCGCGCCCCTTGCGCTCCCCCATCTGCGCTCCGCGGGTTCAGGCCGGGGGTCCCGCGGGGGGCCGGGGGATGCCGGGGGGTCCCGGGGGGCCGGGGGATGCCGGCGCTGCGCTCCTGCACGTCGCTCACGTCGCACATGCGGTGCCGGGCCGCCTCCCCCGGAGGGGATGCCCGGGATGCGGCGGCTCCGCCTCCGCCCGCGGCCACCGCGGCTGCTCCGCCCCGCTCCGCTCCGCGCCCGGGCGGGGCCACCGCGCGTCCCTTCCGCGAACAGCGCTGGGGATGCTCCGCGGGGAGCCTCTGCTCTCAAACGGGCGCCTAATACTAATTTTCAATTTTTTTTTAAAATTTAATATTATTTTAATTCATTAATCTATTCAATTATTTATTATTTAATGGGTTTATGATTATTTATTACTTATTATTTTATTTTACTATTAATTTAATATTTTTCGAATTCTCATTTTGTGTTCATATACAAGAAATATTGCGAATAATATTAATAATAATTATTTTCTTTTTCAGCATTTTATTAGTCTGTTAAACTTCTTAATCGCCAGGTTCCTGAAAACGACGTTTTCACCCTAAATTAGGCTACAAACAGCACCCCAGCAATGCTGACACCCCCACACAGCCCTTGTTTGCCTTGTTTGCAGCACAGAAGGGTTGGAACCATYCTAAAAATTCCAGCTGCGACGCCCAAATCCCAAACACGCAGGTGCTCAAACCCCCCTTGTCCCCCAGCACTGACAGGGTTAATCCCACCTGGGACCGAGGGGTCTCCTTGGAGGGATTCGGGGTGGGAATGGGGAAATGTGGGAATTTGTCACCGCTGGGAAGAGCTGCAGAGGTGGGWGCATCTGCTTTGATGAGGTTTCATACAGCAAATTTTGCTTGAAAATTTAAAGCCCCATAAGGAGCACCTCAAATACCGAAAATGTTCATAACCTTTTTTTATTACATAAGGCGTTTTCTTCCTCTGGAAGCAAGTGCTTGTGTTTTTATAAAGCATCTACAAAGATGATATTTTTGGCTAATTCCTTACATGGAGCCAAGATGGATGGAGTAAAAAGTGCACAATCCTTCCCTCTCCTACACAGGGAAAAATATTCACAGGCAAAAAAAAAAAAAAAAAAAAAAAAAAAAAAAAAAAAAAAAAAGAAAATTTTAAAAAAGCTACTATGAGGGAGCTGGAAAAGAACCAGAGATTCGGGATGTGGGAAGGGAGATGGGAGAGAGCTGTGAGTGCTCCAGTTGGCAAGGAAGGGATGGGAGTCAGGCACAACAGCGCTCCCTGGATCACTCTGCACCAAATCCCAAATCCTTTTCACATGTAGGGCAGCAGAAAGCCGGTTCCCAGCTAGAGCATGAGTCAGAAGGAGGACAAMAATTCACATGATGCTGCAGGACAAGGAATTTGGGCATCATCCCCCTTCCTCCAGCAGCTCTTTCCCCCCTCCGTGGCTCTTTCCCACTTCACAAATCACCTCCCCCACGATATGAAAAGGAGCCCAAAAGCAAAACCCTGCCTGAATTAAAATCACAGTYGCTTCAAATTAGATCCACCTAGTAACTCTTGGCTTAGAAACTCCTAAATAACTGGAGCAGAAAGCTTCAACTCCTAAATAAGTGGCCTGGATTTCAAAGGCACGAGCACCCAGCTGCTCCGAGGGAGGTCAGCTGGAAGAAGCACCATTACTATTTATAAAGCACTTTCACCCCGGGGAGAGGGTGGGGAGCAGGATGGCACTAGGTGCACTCAGAGGATTATTTTTCCCCTCTCGAATAGTGCTATGCAAAATCCCCACTCCCTAAAAATAGCACCTGGGCTGGTAAATAAGCTATTGCTCACAGCTGCCGTGAAAGGAGCCCAAGGCGTGCTTAGCTCAGCGATTTTTCGGGAAATCAWGTCACCGAGAGGAGGAGAATGTTATCAGTAAGAGGTGTCAGCTCTCTGAGAGCCACCACGGGCRCAGTGTGACATGGGACAGCCAGGGATGCTGTCCCACATCCTCACTGTGGGACGGAGTGTGGAGGGATGAATCAACCAGCCAGGGTAGGCTGGAGGTGCTACCATACCTCCCCCAACCCAGGAACTGGCAGATATTTACCAAATGAGAAGGAACACGGGTAAAAATGTAATGCCAGGGCTTGAAATCTGAAAGTCCTGGTGGTGGATGGGGAAAAAATTGACTTTGAGCAGGTCCAGAGAGGTGGGAGAGGGAAGGGCGGCACAAAGAGGGGAGCTCTGRCAGAAAAAGGGGAAAAACCCCATTTCTGTGAGAATGGGATGCCCACTTATATGGCATTTACAGTCT
This sequence comes from Malurus melanocephalus, assembly GCF_030028575.1. NCBI lineage: Eukaryota > Metazoa > Chordata > Aves > Passeriformes > Maluridae > Malurus > Malurus melanocephalus. The sequence goes on along the minus strand of NW_026623518.1, from coordinate 97,206 downwards.
TCAAACTTCTCCAAAATACCAAAACTAAACCCTTTCAATCCCCTCTTTTGTTCCACTGCTGCTCCAACGTCAAACTCACCTAGCAACCCATCCTGAACAGTGGCATTAGGCTCTGGATGCATCCCAAAATAACAACTCCAGACTTAATTCTCCATCCCCTTTGGAAGAACCTCCCAGTCACCAGCCAGCCTTCCCTGACACCCTCCCCCCAGCATCAAAATGCCAGCACCAGCAGCGATTGCCCTGGTGAGCCCCAACTCTGACTAAGCCATGATTCATCCTCCTCTTTTAATGTCCTTTTTTTTTTTTATTTATTTGATTCCCTCTAAAGGAAACTTGGAAGGGAAGCACCAGTCACGTTCTTGTCTACGTTCAGTGCAACACGCATCATCTCCTTTGGACGTGGTGTAGGGGGGAAGATGCCTGGTAGGATCCGAGTCACACATCCAGGAATTCTTGGCATGGTTAAAATTTGGAGAGGGWGGCTGGGAGCTGTGTGCACATCACTGCATAGATGCAGCCATTCATGTGCTCTGTTCGTGTCAGGGCAGCTCCACCTGCAGCAGTTTCTAACGTGGCCTTGGTTTATCATCCTGGAATGTGGGCATGAGGTTCAGAATCACAAAATGCTTTGGGTTTGAAGGGATTTTCAAGAGCATCC
>NW_026623518.1:90253-96114 GCF_030028575.1 Malurus melanocephalus | reverse complement strand
AAAAAAAAAAACAACCAAAAGCAAAAAACAAACAAACAAAAAAAACCCCAACAACAAAAATTAGTGGGATACTGAAGAAGCCAAGAAAACTGTCTGGAATAGTTTTGGGGAATTAGATGCTTTCAGAAAGGATGGAAATCAAGAGGTTGCCCCCTCCTCTCGACAGCTGGATGCTGAGCAGGTTTCACTTCTGCGCTTTCCTCTCAGGGACTTGGAAAAAAGCTGCTAAAGGGTCAGGCTCATGGTGGGGAGGGTGACAAATGTCTGATTTCTATCAGGCTGATAAAAATGTTTGGATTTGGAGAGGCAGCTGGAGTTCACGGTCCTTTGCGCCTGCAGGTTTCCATCGCCTCCCTCGCCCCTCGCAGGTATTTCAGTCACAGGAATAAACAAAMAAGGAGCGAAGTGTGAACTGTGTCTCTATCACCTCTCCCTTGCCCTGGGGGGAACACGAGGAGCCCCTGCATAGTCCCTGCAACASATCGGGGAGTTTCTGCTATGAAAAACAGCTTTTTCTTTCCTCTCCCCTTCACAAGTTGTGTTTTCCTTCCTCATTTCTTGCAGTYTAACTCTCCTTTTCCTCCTCCTGCCGCATCGGCCCCGCTGCCGGGCGAAGGGGAACTGAAATCAGGCAAAACCCTCTTTTCACGAGATTATTTGCAGGCAGGGTTTCCTGCGGRGATTAGGGGAGGCTGCTCAGCAGGGAATTTACACCCTGAAATCAGGGGAGACACCCTGGTTGAGATTTTTGCAGCTGGGAGCGCTGAGCGCTGCCCGGGGTGGCGGATCCAGGCAGGGCAAGGGAACATCGTGTGCCCGGAGCTCTCCCTCCTTTCCCCTACCGGGACACACACACGTTCTGCTGGCTGCGGACAAACCGTGCAGYTTTTCAACCTATTGCACTCTCTAAYTGCACCTGATGTGCTCATGAAACTCCTTCCTTCCCGGACTGTAAGAAATTCAGCTCGCTGCTGATGACAGCCGGGCACTGGGACACCAGCGGAGCAAGACTCGGGTTATCTGTGGGTGCAGCTTTGCTTTAAAAAAGCCATAAGCAGAGAAATGGGGGGGAAGCAGGGGGAAATTCAGCGGGGTTCAGCTGCTGACATTGAGAAACCAGGGCTGAGCGCCAGAGGGGGAAATCCCCATCGAGGCACAGGGCATTGCTCACCCCGCGGTATCAGCCCCGGTCAAACATCGCACCCAGAGCTGGTATTTCGTTCCTGGAAGTCAAGGGACAGGAAAAGCCAGGACGGGGTTGCAGAAATGTGGAATTTAGCCTCATTCAGCTGATTCCAGCTTGGGCACCTGCTTGCTTTTGCCCAGCACTCTGCTCTGAGCTCCCTGTGTGTTGTCACTGTCACGCTCAGAGCCATGCAGGAATTCTTTCAACAGCAGTAAATACTTCCTGAAGTCTGCAATTATATATAAAAAAATCTTCTAATTTATAGCTCTTCAAGCAGGAAGACAAGGGTTCAAACCTTGTTTGAGTGGTTGGATTTGTGCCCTAACTAGAGGTGTTTGGTGACAACTAGCTGAGTTAAAGGGTTACAGGAAAGGAAATGGGAGAGTTGTAAATGCAATGCCTGGCTTTAGTGAGTATGGGGAGGGAGGAAGGATGAGAGGCTGGATTCAATCTCAATTCACCAAATTAAAAGCAAAATCATCCAACGTTCTCCCCACTGTCCTCAGAGAGGTGGATGCCTCCAAATGACTTATATGGTCCCTGGGAAAACCCAGTAAAAATTAAGACCAAAGGTGGGGGGGTGTAAGATGGGTGTCCATTAGCCAGGACTGATGACCCCAAAGGAGCCTCCCAGACCAAGGTTCATATTTAAAATACCAAGAAAGGAGGTCTATTTGTATTTTTTTTTTAATAATTACATTCTGTAATTCTAAAACCCCCCATAATTTGGAAATAACGTTCTGAAGCTGCAAATGTCAGAGCTGGGACATTTCTCAAAGCTGAMAGATCTGCTCAGAAGCAGGTCCAGGAGGGTTGAGCAATGTCTTGTGAAAGTTCCTGACCTTACAAGACTAGTGCAACACAAAACTCACCCCATACATGGGTTAAATCATAAAGATTATTGACTCCATGGGTTGCAGAGAGGGTAGATTTGGAGTAGATATTATAAAGAAATTCTCTGCTGTGAGSGTGGTGAGGCCCTGGCACAGGYTGCCCAAAGAAGTTCCATATCTGGAARTGTTCARGGTTGGACAGGGCTTGRAGCAACTTATTTTTGTGGAAGGTGGGATGGAACTGGATGAGGTTAAAGGTCACTTCCAATCCAGGCCATYCYGTGATTCCATSAAACATGGGTTTCTAAAAGTGGTTAGAGGGTAAATAATGGCAACAATTTGGGATATTCCAGTCTCAGGAATTTAATACTGGTACTCTTTGAATTAAAGCCTGGCTGCAAAAGTTCAATTTTGGTCCCAACAGAAAGGGTCAAAGGGTGCAGGTCAATCAGAGTCACAATTCAGGTTTTGACATTGTCAGAGCTCCTGAAAAGATGATTTTCACATTAGCCTGRCACTGGGTTGAGCCTTCTACTCCCAGGTACTTTTAGGTAGGTGAAAGCAACACCTCCCTGTTTGCCCTGTTGTTCCAAGGTGTGAAATTCCCCACTGAAATTCCTGCGATTGATTTAAGGTGTAAACCCACGGGATGTTRAATTTGACTTTAGGTTACCTCATCCCTAATCGTGAGGCCACAACCACCTGYGACAGGGCACCGATCCAGCACAGAAACCCCGCTGGTTTTTGAGAAAAAAAATGTGTTTACAGGGCTACTCTGTCACAGCTGCCAGATCSGATACTCCCCATCGTGCTGCTGCCAGCAGAACTTGGCATGTGTTACCACAGTGCCTTCTCCGGGAAAATCGGCAGAATTACAGCCATTTGCTCACACCTGAACCAGAGCTAATTTAGGATTGTCATGGTTTAACCCYGGCTGGGAGCTCAGCTCCACTCGCTCACACCCCCACAGTGGGATGGGGGAGAGAAGTGGAAGGTAGAAGCGAGAAAACTCGTGGGTTGAGGTACCAGGAGTTTAATGGGTAAAGYAAAAGCCACGTGCACAAGCAAAGCAAAACAAGGAGCTCATTCCCCACCTCCCACAGGTGTCCAGCGATGCCCAGGAAAGCAGGGCTCCATGTAATGGAAACACAAACACCACTAACCCGAATGTCCACCCTTTCCTAATCACGATTAAATACATTATGGAATATTTTTGGTCAGTTTGGGGTCAGCTGTCCTTGCTCTGTCCCCTCCCAGCTYCYTGTGCCCCTCAGCCTCCTCAGTGGTGGGRTGGGRTGAGGAGCAGAAAAGCCTTGGTTTTGTGTAAGCCCTGCTCAGCAATAACAAAAACATTTCTGTATTWTCAACACTGTTTTGGTGACAAATCCAAAACTCAGCCCCAGAGCAGCTACTCTGAAGAAAATCAACCTGGCCCAGCCCAAACCAGCACAGGGGTGCAAAACGATGCAGCATGTTGGAGATTTGGTAGGAAGAACAAAGCCCTCCTGTATGCACAGATTTTTATAGGATTTGTTTTCATGGAGGTGCCCAGTGGCTGAAGTAGATTGTGTTCGTGAAGATCTTGATTCCCAGCTCAGTGATGCACCTGGGATGCAGTTCTGTCCAGGTMTCCCACCCTCAGGCACCCAGCGATGGATGTGAAACCCCCCAGGGATGATGATAATGAGTCCGTTCTGCCCATTTACGCCCTCCATCACCCTCCGAAAATCACAGCCTGTCATTACCCCGTGGACTTCGCTATTGAACTTGTTTCCTAACTTCTCATTACCACCCACCTTTCATTAAGAGCCCGGATCGTTATCTCATCATTGCAGGGTTATTAAATCAAACAATRGCAAAGGCTGTGGCCTTTCTGGGGCTGACTCACCTCATTATGTAACAAGCCCGGGCCGGTGACAACCTCAGCATTGTCATGGTGACCGAAAAGCGTCTAAAAAATTCGTAGGCAGTGGTGTGGTGAAGCGAGATTCCCTAAAGATGCTGGGGARTCTCTTCAAAGTAAAGCAGGAAAACTAAAACACACAGCTCTGGGGGAGAGAATGCGGTGGTTTGTATTTCTGCTGATCAAGGAGGACGTGTTTGTAGGCAGCAGCGGGCACCAGATTAATCACAGCCTGGGAAAAAGGGTAGTTTTTAATCTCAGGTCTCAACCCCCGCTGATAATCAGTTTGGCTGCTGATAGAGGGGCTTTTGAAGCAGCATCCCAGAAGGATCTGCACTGCCTGGGAGGCTCAGATGGAAAGGTTCCCCCGAGGGATGCTGAGCAGGGAGGAGGCGTTTAAGCTCAGCTCCTGCTGTTCTGCCTCCATCCACAGCTAAGTTGTGGGTAGTATTTGGGAAGGCTTTATGTAATTTTGGGGTGTCTACACGGAATTSGTCGCTTTTGACCACTTCCACCACCTGTGGAGAGAAATGGGTGCTCTCACTTGCACTCAGAACAACCCAGCAGCCCTGCTGGTTGTGGGTACTGACTGCAAACCAGGATGAGATGTGTCCTGGAGGAGTTTGTATCCCATGAGCAGGGAGGGAACCTCAGAGCTACATCCAAAACCATTCCCTGCACATCTCAGTGCTCTCCAGCACGAGGTGACCCAAAACACAACTCCTTGTCCAATCCAAAGCCCCATGCAGGGAGGAAGAGCAGAGCTTTGGTGAGGAGCTGCATTTCAAAACCGTGTACGTGCCGAGGATCTTCCCACCCACACCCTCRTGAGCACGTCTGCCCTATGGACAGCCTGCTCATCCCTGCTTCCTCACAGGCTGGGATGATCCAGGCAATGGTTGCCCAACAGTGGCCCACACACCTCATCCCTGGCCAACAAGAGCCACTTTTGGGACCAGCACYGCTCCTGGGRYTGAGCTGYTCCCTTCCCCTCTCCATTCAACTGGTGGAAACCACAAGGCATCCAGAGGTGAGGTCTAAGTGTCCCACTTTTCCAGAGCATTGCCATGTGCTTTTAAACTTGAGACCTGCAGGCACAGCTTTTAGGAGGTCTGTGAAAGACAAGCAGGAGGGGAAGTGTGTGGTCAATTAAGTGAAATTTAGAATAGTAAGGTTCAGTCGTGTTTCTGTACCTTTTACCGAAGTTCTCTACAGTCAAAACCTCTCTCAGGGAACCTCCAATTTCCTAACTCTCCTAACCAAGTTTTGGACCCAAATCACTGGAATCAGATCACACAGATTGCTGGAATGCAGAAGTTAAATAACCAAATTTCCTTATCATGGTTTTCTTAAAATTCTTCTACTTACAGAGCGAACATTTTAATGTATTTAATTCCTAGCAGATGATTTTCATTTGTGCATTTCATTTATTTTTTTTTTCTGTGCCATGGAGACCTGGCAGGGCAAAAATAAAAATGTTAAAATTGCTAAAAAAATATCTACAGAATTTAGTTCTTCTTTCCCTGGTATTTTCCAATCAGACATGAAAAATATTAATGGAAAATTTCTCAGGAATTTTGGGGCAAGCTGAAACAATATGGGGAGCTTGYTGCCAACATATTTTCTCAAATACATTTATATTTTCCAGCCCGCAATGACAAGCTTGTTAGGAATAAAAATATCAATGATGATATAGAAGAATAGTTGTTTAGCAAAGGAGGGCATGAAGAAATTCAGCTGAATGTGTTAGAATTGAGCTAGACATCCAGAAGGATCATCAAAGATAAATAAAGCATAAGAATAGGAAGATGTAACCGCAAGGCATACACAGAGATGCTTGTGCAACATGGGTGGGTAACTGTTTTTGTCATATGAGGGGCTAACAGTTATTAAAGGAAAAAGCAATATCAGCAGAAGTATGAAGCAATCTAACCACAAG
>NW_026623518.1:88613-89737 GCF_030028575.1 Malurus melanocephalus | reverse complement strand
ACCCGACTCCTGGGCCGGCTCTCCTGCCAACTTCCCAATAAAGAAAGAGCCGGGCTCGGGTTCAAGGCACGACCTTCCTTCACTTGGGGTTGTGTGTTTATTACCCGGGCTGGGACAGCCCCAGGCACTCGACTGACGGGCACCTTTCACCCACTGCCCRGTGTGATGTCTCACAGTTCTGATGGATGGTCACTGAGACAGCAGGAGACACATTCTGCACCATGGAGCAGAGCCCAGAGCATGTCCCAAACCTGCCAGYTACGCAAAAGCAAGGCTTTTCTGCAGCTGTGGCTACGGGGGATCCCACCAGGATGGGACTGGAGTGACTGGGCAGCCAGAGGGTCACAGGGATGTAGTATCTGCAGGACATGCTTTGAGCATGGATGTGTTGTGCCCTCTCCCTGTCCTAGTGTTCATTCCAGACCTGAATATCCCTAAAAATCCATCTCACTCAGGCTCAAACCCATTTCAACTCAGAGACTGAGCAAGCACAGCTCTGTCAGACACATGGAGGAGCACATGCAGCCACCCCAGCCCCTGGCAGCCACCACTGCCTTCAGATGCTGCTCAAAAATCTGGTCCACTCAGACAGAGCTCATTCCATACCTGAATATCCTTAAAAACCCATCTCACTCAGGCTCAAACCCATCTCAACTCAGAGACCGAGCCAGCACAGCTCTGTCAGACACGTGCAGGAGCACACGCAGCCACYCCAGCCCCTGGCAGCCACCACTGCCTTCAGATGCTGCTCAAAAATCTGGTCCATTCAGARGAAACCAGTCATGGATGGCAGGGCTGACTAAGGCTCAGCACTGGCACACTCCAGCCTCATCCCACACTGCCTTGTCTCATCTTGTCCACAGCCCGGCCGTTASCTGCCAGGCCACCCAACCCCATGACAGCACTCCCCAAGCCAGGCTGGAAAAGGTAACCTCAGGTCGTCCACAATTTGGGCTAGTAAAGTCACATCCAAAACAGAACTCTTCCCACCCTCATGGCTTTCCACCTAATTGCTGCTGTTGCAGCAGGCATGGATGATTTAAGGGTTTATTGCATTGTTGTTTTATTTATTATCTGCGGTGTAGATGTGCTGCACGTGATCAGTTTCTCAGCAGCTCAGCTGC
>NW_026623518.1:86389-88308 GCF_030028575.1 Malurus melanocephalus | reverse complement strand
AAAAAAAAAAAAAAAAAAGGAAAGGGGAAACAGCAACCAGAGGTGATTTAAAGTTTAAGAGAAACTGAGGCTTTGCTGACTGTGCACCCAGTGCACATGTTCTCCACAGCTGGCAGGAGGCAGAAATCCATTCCCTGACTTTGGCAAAGCCACATTGGAGAAAAAAACAAACACAAAAATCACTGTTAGCAGGTGCTTCTTCTGTCTCAACTCATCCTGCTCAGGCTGGTTCAACAACATGGAGATTTTGGTGGTGAAGCTCTTTCTGAATCCCTYTTCCTGCCCCAAAGCCTCGCCCTCAGCTGTGAATGGGATCCAACTCTCCAGATGTGAAATGGACCCCAGCTGGAAAAAAAAACCCAACAGGTATTTTTCTTTATTATTGTTATTCTGTATACTGTTTATKCTATAAATTTATTTTTCTTTATTTTATTCTGAACGAGAGGGTTGTTTTGTGAGCATGGATCCATCCCTGGAGCACCTGGTGCTGGGCTAAAGCCATCCCACATTTCTGTTGTGGAGGGGCTTTATAGGGTTGTCCAASCCCAAATCACAGCCTCAGCTATGTYCTACTGTTCCTATGAGAAATCCCTTCTAAGAAAATCAGTGTGAAGGAGAAAAAAAACAAGTCAAATCCTCAAATTTCTGCACCAGCCATGTTAGAGTATCCGGGGGCATTAAGGTGGGATGCTTGCCTGGGTTACACCTGGGATGAAAACACAAATTGCCTCCAAATACTGGTGATGGAGGAGCCTTTATTTTACACTTGTACCAGGTGAGCTGGCAGTGCCCAGTTGCATTTTAGGGGTGGAAAAWTTTGGTTTCATAGTCACAGAAATCAGGACCTCCACCAGTTGCTCATTGCCCACCTTCAAGACCTTCAAGAAACAGCTGCAGCATCCCGAAACTGAGCTCGTGGATTCGGGTGCAGCAGAGAAAACACATTTTTCTCCCAGCCCTACTGGGGAAAAAAAGCACCCCCGATACCGGCAAGTTATCCCTGTTGTTTACCAGCCTCAGCTGCTCTCCGGGCTGGCTGGAAATAGCTGGAGAGCAGCACAGCTCCTGCACGCTCCTTTCGCGTGTCTCCGGAGGAGCCGGGACAGCGGAGCCCGCAGCGTTTCCTCCCTTCCCGTGTTCATGTGGACGGGGCATGGACAGCCCGTGTGGCTTCCCGGGACTGGAACGTGTCCGCCAGCCCYGCCGTTCCCTGTCCCGGCATGCCAGCAGGCCAATAAAGTCATAAATAAATGGGTAAACAAGTTCGCCCCGCTGCCCTGGGAAGGTTCTCCCCGCGTCAGGTCGGATAAACAAACTCCAGGGACGGCAGAGACGGCGGGGAGGGGATAAATCAGAAAGGGTGAAGGAGTTCAGCACCAGCCCTGCCCAAAGAGAGCCCAAAGCCGAGCTGGGGCTGCACAAGAACACGGCAGTGCCTCCTTTTCTCCTGGATTTATCACCATTTTCCCCGTCACCCCTTCCCCAGCAGCGTCGTTTCTCCCCAAACCATTTCACAGGGAAACACTGGTCTCTCTCAGCTTTCCCYCTCTGTCCTCAGATAATTTTTTTCCAGGGCTGAGCAAAGCTTTCCTTGATTTCCARCCCAAATCGACATCTCTCCCGGTGRGGTTTTAACACCCTGCTCTGCCCRCAAGGGCTGATTTGGAAGCTCTGCTTTGAGGTCTGGACCAGTAACACCCCCCAAAATGTACCTGCACAGGGAACACAGCTCAGGATGCTCCAGCACAGCCAGGATTGGTGCAGAGAGAGCTGGATCTGCGGAAAAGAGCAGCTAAAGGCACTGTCAGCACAGCCTTCAGCCCATCTCTGCACCCTCCCGTGCCTCAGTYTCCCCTGCCTCAAATAATAAGGTTGGATTCAATGAGGAGTGAAGGACTGGGGGAGAGGGGGAACAAAAA
>NW_026623518.1:55958-85765 GCF_030028575.1 Malurus melanocephalus | reverse complement strand
GCACGCACGCACCAGGAAAACAGGGATCACACCTTGCTCCTGCTGGTTTTGAAATCCTCCCACGTCCCTCCGTGAAAAAAAAAAAAACCTGTGGTCATCTGATTTAAAGCCTTTGGAGCCGTTTTCTGCTGAGATCCATTTCTCCATCATGGAGGGTGYGTTAGGGGAAGGTTCAGCAGGGCAGCAGCTCTGCTGGCACAGGCTCCTGGTGGCACAGGGTGGTGGAATTCCAATGGAAAAAGGGATCTGGGGGTGTTGGTGGTGGGGTCKGAGCAATGGGGTGAAGCCCAAGCCYGTGCTGGGCTGCTTTCCTGTGTGATGTGGCCACTGAGCCTGGGTTTCAGCTTTTTGATAAAAAGCACCAGGGTCATGCCAATGTGGTATTTGCCACGCAGGAGGGAGGYAGGACACCAAAAGGAGGGATTTTCCAGCGTCCTGAGTTGCCCTGGCAGGGCAGGTTTYGGGCACGTCTGCCTGTTCCCAGGTTAGGAGATGAGGAAATGCCATCAACATCTTTACCTGGTTTAATTCCCAGACTCAGAAAGTCTGAGAGGTGCTAACAAGCCGTGTCTCTCCCTGCCAGATGGTTTCTGTGGRGTGATCAGAATGCAGAGCAGGTCCCAAAAATCCCACTGGACCTCACAGAGCTGCACACCCTTTAGGATCCCCTTACCACAGTTTCTAGAGGAGTGGTGGTTCTACCTGCCAAGGCTGTCCCACCTGGCAACCGCAGCCTGGAACATCCCCCCTGCACCACAAGATGTGATTTTGTGATTTGCTTGGCTCTGCAAAACCCTGTGAGCATCAATGGGAACAAAACCGGGCATGGTGACCCTGCAATCCATTAGAAACTCCTCATGAGCGGCCATAAATGCTAAAGAAAGTGCGAAAGTCAAGAGGCAGCAGAGAGGTTGTGCTCACCAAGGGCTTTTTTGGAAGTGCAGGGAAGTGCTGGGAGGGCTGGGATGGGGGACAGGCACCTGCTCCTTTTGGGTCAAGAGGCTGGTGAGGTTAAAGGGGGTGAAACAAAACCAGAGCCAGAAGGAAAATACCACGGTGAGAAACACAGGCCAAGGGTCAAAGCAGGATGGGAGGGGATTTTCAGCCTTCCAGGAAAGGTGTTCAGTGAAAACAAGGTGACAGAYTGATTCAGGCACGAGCAGTGAGTCAGGAGAGCCAGGGCCAGTTCTGCCACACTGCCCTTTGAGCAGACACCCACGGTGTCACTGTCACCAGGACAGTTCTCACTGGGATCTGCAGCAGGAAGGACTMCCCTCAAGCAGCTCCTGACTCCTCACACGGCTTCACTGCATCATGTGCTAGCCCATCAGCGCTTAAAAATCCTTCCCAGTGCCTCTGACAGGAAATGCTGCATAAAAACTTGTGCAGGGCTGCCAGGAAAACACGACATTGAAGGGCGACGGGTGACGTGACCGGCAAAGGCAGCAGCGTGAGGGTTTGCAGGGCATCACCAGCAACACAGGAAGCATCCCAAAGTGGGAAGATTATCCCTTCCAACACCTAAAAAAAGCTGCAGAAAGGCAGCTCTCCACCTTTAGCCATAACCACTCTGCAAAAGCAGAGTTTCCCATCAGGGGGTGTTAAAATCTGAGTCACTGCCGGAGCTGGGACAGCAAGGAAGTGTCGGTGGAGCAGGGGACAGGCAGCAAGAATAACAGTGCTGGGATGTGGCACAGTGCTGCACTTTCCCTTCATGCTCACGGGCAAAAGGCAYCTCTGCTCCTGCTAACGAGCCTGCYTGAACTCAGYAAGCAGAAATGAGAGCAGGAGATGATGGAACTTCTGCTAACAGAATGCACAAAGGCTTAATAAGGAGCAGTGTTACAGTGACCAGGCTGTGCTCCTGCTCCCCCCATCACACAGCTGTGCTTGGTGGCACAAATCACCTCCACAAATCATCCCCACCAGRGCATTTCTGCTGCCAGAACAACTCCCATTATCTGTTTTCCTTCTGTAGAACAACTTCTGCCACTTTTGAACAGAAGCATCTTGCAGGAGATCAGAGAATCATGGAATGGTTTGGGTTGGAAGGGACCATAAAGATAATCCAGTTCCAACCCCCTGCCATGGGCAGGGACATCTTTCACTATCCCAGGGTGCTCAGAGTCTCATTCAGCCTGGCCTTGGACACTTCCAGGACTGGGGCATCTTCAACTGCTCTTTTAAGAGAATGTTTTATGCTGAGTGAATCGGTCTTTATGGAGGAAGAGGATGCAGGGAGGAAGAATCCTGGGAAAATTAGGGATGGTTTTCAAACCTGCTGCTCCCCTCTGCGTGGTGGGTTCTCAGCTCCTTCAGCCCCTTGCTAGCCCTGGGCTTTGTGCCCATCTCAGCTCTGTGTTTCCATCTTGCAGGCAAGTCTCTGGTTCTCCTTGTGGYCTCCTTGTGTCTCTTGCCCATTTTAACACCACACAGGATCCTTTGCTCACAACATTCCAGCAATAACATGCCCTGATGGCCAATGAGTGATCCAAACAGTGTCCAGTGGGTTCCATCCAATGGCTCAAAGGAAACCCACACTTTTATATAGACCCATAAAGAATATATTCATGGAGTAATGGAGTTTTTGTTTCTGCTGGGAACCCCTTGCACCATGCATCTGCTATGCCCTGGGCACTCGATAATGGCTGTACCCCAACCCAGGAGAGTCAGACCTGGGTCAGGGCAGGATTGGGTATCAGTCCAGGCTGGGGGATAAAGGGATTGAGAGCAGTCCTGCCAGACTGGGGGTGCTGGTGGAGGAGAGGCTGGGCATGCCCTGGCTGGGTGTGCTGGGAACCCAAACACCCCCTGTTCCCTGGGCTGCATCCAAAGCTGTGAGAGCAGTGGGAAAGGGAAAGTTCTKCCCCTCCAMTCCACTYTCAYRAGACCCCACCTGGAGCACCGTGCCCAGCTCTGGGGTTCCCAATGTAAGAAGGATGTGAAGMTGTCGGAGGAAKCCCAGAAGAKGCCATGGAGATGCTCCARGAGCTGGACAACTTCTGTCATACAGACAGGCTGAGAGAACTGGGGGTGTTCATCTGGAGAAGGGAAGGCTCTGGGCAGACCTGAGAGTCCCTTCCAGTGCCTAAAGGGAACGTACAAGAAAGATGGGGACAGATTTTTTTTAGCAGGGATTGTTGTAATAGGACAAGGCGTGATGGTTTCAAAGTGAAGGAGAGTTTATTTATATTAGCTATAAGGAAGAAATTTTTTAGGGTGGGGGTGCTGAGGCCCTGGCACAGGATGCCCTATCCCTGCAAGTGTCCAAGCCAAGGTTGCACTGGACTTTGAGTAACCTCATCAAGTTCAAGATGTCCTCGCCCTGTCAGAGGGTTTGGAACGAGGTGATCTCTTACATCCTTTCCACCCCAGACTGTTCTGTGCTTCTGTCATCGCGTGTTCAATCTCTGCTTGCTGGCTTTCAGTTTTATCTCCAGCAGTGCCAGCAGCACCGGGATTTCATTTGTCCTTTGACAGATGACAAATGTCCCGCTCGCTGGCAATGTTCTGGCAGCTTATCACCTGCACACTCCCAGGCTTCCTCATGCCAGCTGCAGTAATTAAACCATATTTTTCAGGAAGGGCACTTCAGGTGAAAGCTCCCAACACCTCCTGCCAGCAGAACTGCAGCCATAGATGGGCCTTTGCCAGGGMAATGGCGCTGCTTGGGGTTCAGGACTCTCTCCAGTGCTCCCAGCAATGCTGGAAGAAATTAATTCCTGTCCTAAGCTCATTCCTCCTGGCTGTCCTTGAGCATCCCTGCTAGAAATACCTTTCTTTATGACCTGAAACTGCCAAATGCCTTGAGGTCAGCTAAGTAGCAGCTGTTACACAGACATGAAGTGCAGATCCTGTGGCAATGCCAGGAGAAAGGAGGCAGAACAGAGCCAAGGAAACAGGATTTCACACAGACTTCTCGGGGAGATACAGGAAAGTGATGCCAAAGCTGCAAGTGCTGAGAAACCCGCAAAGGCAGGGGTGGAATTTGCATTTTCCTCTGCAGGAYACTCCATTTCCATATGCAGGGGTGTGCAAAGACAGCTGAGAGCCTCCAAAATGCTCATCCCAAAGCCTCCCTGTGCCTCAGGGTACCCGGGGTTTGCAGAGCAGCAGCCCTTGGGCAGAGCCTTCTCTTTGCACCCTGGATTAGGGCAGCAATGAGCAGGTCCTGAGGTGAAATTCTGTTCCCAAAAGGCTCCCAAAGGGAAGGCTCATCCTCCTTTTTCAGCTGCCTGGAGTCCCCATATTCTTCTGGGAGGATCAGGAACAGGGCCAGATTCCAACTCAGCTGAAACCATCACCTTGAGTGAGGATTTTTATGACCACATTGAAATAMAAGGAAAATACCTTCATGCCCCACTCTCCTGCAAACTAAGGATGTGAACAACTTGCTGGGGACAGCTTTGGAAGGGCAGTCACAAGGCCATGCTCTTCACAAGCCTCCTGCCTGGAGATGCCCCTGGGAAGCCCAGGCAGCCCAGCAGCAGCCACCAAGCAGAGCTCCAGGCAGAGCTGGTGATGTGGGGCCCAGAGGGATGCTCTGAGCTGGGGTTGTAGGCTGCAGCCAGGTCACAGCACTGCCAAGACCACCACCAAACCATATCCCCAGGTGCCAATCTACATGTCTTTTAAATCCCTCCAAGAGTGGTAACTCCACCACTTCCCCAGGCAGTGCTTGTTAACTTTTGTGGTAACAAAATTTTTCATTAAATGCACAAACAACGGMCAAAACCCATCCACACCGGCCTCTCTGTCACCTTGGACTCCGCGGGGATGCGCGGAGCTGCTGCAAAGCCGCTCCGGCATTTCAAGATTGACCTCTAGAGGAAGTTTKTGGACCGACGAGCTGCGGCTGCGAGTGTGACAGAGCGGCTGCGGGACCGAACTTTGCGGGTCAGCTGTGCCCCAGGTGCCTGGCAGCGACGACAAACACAGCACGGAGTCCCAAAAAAACGGGTCCTCCCCGGTTTAAGCGTGCTGGGTATGGAAAAGCATTAATTTCTGCAAATCCACCGTGTGTYTCAGAGTGCTGGAAACCTGCCTGTCGTTCCTACCCCTGCTGAGGCTGCAGCGGTGCCACGGGAGATGCCCTCCGACAGGGGAAGCTCCCCCGGTCTCTCCCCGCTGCCCACCGAGGGTTTTCGGAGTCTCACACGCTCTGCTTCCCTCCCACCRCCCACCCCCAGCATCTCTCCCTCCGCTCTAAATTAATCCGTTTATCACCTAAAATTAAATCAAGCCCTGCAATCTGCTGCGCTGTCAAGATGCGAGGGTGTGAGCCACACCACGCTCCGCTGAGCCTTAAAAGGCAGCAGAAACCTCGGCGCCTGCGATACGGGATCCGTGAGCATCACTGCGGGCTCTGCCTCACCCCCGAAAATCCTCCCCGGAACAGCGAGAGGGGAGAAAAACAAATACAGCCCTCTCCCCGCAGATTTCATCCTCTCCCTGCTGCCCTTCGGTGCCGTGCCAGTCCCGGTGTGTGACACCTCTGTCGCTACCCCCGCACAGCGCTGCCCGCCGGCCAAAGCGCCTGTGTGCGATGCTGAGCAGCAYCTTCTCCCCGTGTCCTTGCACGTCCCGACCTAACTCTGCCTCCCCTGACGTTTTTGTCTCCTGGAGAAGATTTTCCCCCCTCCGTTTCTCCACCCGATAGAACTGCWAGGAAAAGGGACCGCCACAAGCATCCCACTCCGCATCCGACCGTGCCCGCACCTCCCTCTGGAATGAGGAGGAGGTGACATTTAAGGGTCTCTGCTTCACAGCAGCCCGGAGAGGATGGRAAACTCATCCACAGCAGCACAGGAGCACCCATCGGGGTTTTAGGGACCATATTGGGTGCTTCTCGCCCACGCTGCCCGTGGGGTGGCAAGTGGGGCTTTCTGCCAGCTGAGTTCTGTGGAAAAGGGATTGTTTGAGGTGTAGATCCGAGGACACCACGGCATGAAGGAGGCTTGCCCAGGTGGGGTATCCTTCTCAAAAGCATTTACCCTCCAGTCTCTCCTCCCAGCCCCTCAGCTGAGCATCTCCCAAGGACACAAATTCACGCAATGTTGCCGGTTCTCAGCGCGCACCGCCCCAGCGAGCCCCCGGCAGCACCCCGTGCCCCAAACGCCCTGCTGCCTTCTGTCCTCAGCCCTTGAGCCACCCGGAGCACTCCTTCCCCTCGCCCGGACACAGATCAAAACCACCCCCAGCCCAGCGAAGGCAAAGCGGGGACAGTTCCCCTTATCAGTCTGCAGAGAAACTCACACCCACCCACCCCACACASAACCTCGGGGGTGTCCCCATCCTCCCCAAAACCGGCGGTGCGGCAGAGCCGGGCACAGCCCGCTGCTCCCATCTGCCACCCCTGCAGGAGGCACCGCCCGGGGCACGGAGCCAGCCCTGGATCCCCAAAAGTCGTTCCGAGGGAGCATCCCGGGATGCTGCCCACCCATCCAGCCCTACCTTTGCGGAACGGCATGGAGCGGGAGGAGGCAGGGCTGTGCTCGGATGCCTGGGTGCCGCGGACGCGAACGCCTTCTCTTTGATATATATATAAAGAAATATATTTTTCTTCTATATCTATATGTTTTCCTTCCTTCTCCTTGTTCTTTCAGAAGGAAACGGACATATTTGGGCAAAGCCCGGCAAAAACCAGCGTCATTCTGAGGGTGGCACTGCAGAAAGGAGGAAGTTCTTGGCAGTT
Organism: Malurus melanocephalus; assembly: GCF_030028575.1. Taxonomy (NCBI): domain Eukaryota; kingdom Metazoa; phylum Chordata; class Aves; order Passeriformes; family Maluridae; genus Malurus; species Malurus melanocephalus. The sequence goes on along the minus strand of NW_026623518.1, from coordinate 79,071 downwards.
TCAGAGCTTTTAACCCTTCGCTTTCCGGAGACAGCGGAGCTGGGAGGAAGGTGATAGGAACAGGACAMGGAGCTGATRGCGTTAGAAAGGAGTGGAGAGTAGYGAGAAAGGGGTTTTGAGTTGATTTATGGTGTTTTTTTTTAATGGTAGGATCAGTATAGAATTGAGTCTAATGGATGTGGATTTGATGATGGAGTTTTGGCCTCCTGCATCACTTGTGCTGATTTCTGAGCTCATCAGAGCACCAATCCCATCTCTGTGGTGGCACTGGGACAAACTGGGAAAACCCAACTGCTTCAGAAACAARGGGGTCAGAAACTCAGAGCCCCATGTTCAGCACCTGGGAACGATTCAGATTGGAAATTGGAAATTCAGATCCTTGGTGTGGATCAGATCCTGTGCTGGATCCTGAGGATGAGCAAATACCCCTGTCCTGKGTTCACAGAGCTGGGATGAGCCATCAGCTTTGGAGCAGCATCAGTTCTGTGTGTCCTCAGGTTTCAGCAGGAGGTGAAGGTGGAACATTTTACCTTGGGAGGGTTGTTTATTTTCACTGTGGTTCCTTTATGCCCTCCATTAAGGTAGAAAGAGGCATTGGCTTGGAGGTGGTTTAAGAGAAAGTCTTTGAACTGTGCACAACTAGATCCCATCCTTTCATCTAGGTGTTAAACAGCGATGCCATGAGCTCAGTGCTGCATCTCTGCTCCCTGCAAAACTGTTTCTCCCTCCTGGAGTCAGCAAGACACTCCTCAAACCACCCCTGTGGTTCTCTGACCCAGCAAAGCGTCCTTTTACCTTTCTCCCAGGTTCTCTAAAGCCTCCCTGGCCCTTTCCTGCAGGCTCCAGCCCCATGGATGCTCAAAGTGAGTGTTTTTCATCCTCCTCAGTGCAAAGTTTGCCAAGTTTGACTTAACCCCCACTGGAGAAACCCCTTTAAGCCAGTGGGTGAGGAGCACTAAAAAAAAAAAAAAGAAAAAAAAAAAAAATAGAAGCCCCCCGGACTGTTTTGAGAGCTGTGACTGCAACAGGAATGGCAGGGACAGGGACATCAAGGTCTCAAATGGCTTTGCTGCCTCTGCTCAGGGTGTGTTGGCTGCTGCATGAGCTGTTCCTGAGCCCCAGGACCCTGGGAGGAACAAAAATATTCAGGATTTGATGGTGCTGGTCTGCTAGGCTTCTTCCAGCAACCAGACTGGGGGTCTGCCCAAGCACATCGAGCAGGCAACCACTTCCTTTTGGAAAAACCATCCAAAAATGGAATTTCCCAGGATGTTTAGTAACCTTAACGGGCCACAGGCTGGGAAAATTTAAGGCAGGTGGACTGGACATCCATGTGCTTCTGCAGACAGAAGGAGAGCCCTCCTTCTCTTCATATGGCTCCACATCCATGGAAGGGAAGGACACTCCAGCCATGCCCAAGGACAGGGCAGCAGGACCCAGGAGTTCTGTTGGTTCACCTCAATTCTAACCCAGTTCTCTGCTCTGGTAAATGAGTGAAATYCCTTGGAGCAATGAGATTTCAAATCTCCACAAAACACAAACCCAGATTTTTACAGTTTTATTACCCAGGATAAATGCAGATTAGCAGTTCATCTCCAGAAGAATATTTCCAGCTCACAGTTCCAGTGCTTGGCAAAAGAAATTTGATAAAATATACTCAGGGTTAGACTTAAGATGAACTTGGGCATCTTATCCATGAAAWTCCATGTTTGGATTCTCATGTCCAAGTTTATTGCCCATAACATCCTGCACAGCTTGGAAGGGATGGACTTGATTCCTTAAGGCTTGGTTTTCTTCCCTGACACTGATCTTGCCTGAACACTGCCACTTCARCTCCAAAAACTTCCCAGGAGGAGCATCCCAGAGTTTTGTAGTTGCAACCAGGACTTGTATTAGAGGATGATGGTTCAGGTCCACATTAAGGTCCCTGTTCTGGGATCTGCTCCAGTTATTCTGTGCATTGTCCTGGAAAGATCTCAGATGGGACCATCCTTGGTGTCCATACTTCTGTTTTCAGTTTTCCCTGTGGGAAAATTCCARAAACCATCTTCCAAGCTCCAGCCAAAGCCATCACAGGAGTCAGAGCATCATTTCCTATATCAGATACTATTGGGTTTCACCCACAGAAAGCACCTCAGGCATCTCAGTGGTGCCAGGCAGTTTAAATAAGCAGAGAAGACTTCAAACATAGTCTGGGAATTTCTGATTGTGTGAAGATCTTCACCCCTTACTCATTGTTCAACATAATTTCTGTCTGGGATCTAAAAAGAACAACATAAAAGTAATAATAATTAAAAAAATTATGGAGAATCAAACTGGTTCCAAAACAAGATTTAGATGAAACTCAACAAAATCTGGTCCAGGACAGTGAAATCAGAGCATCTCTCCTGCTAGCAGAGTACAAATACCAGGCTGCACAGCCAGAGAGGGTGGAAATGGCTCAGCATCACTTGAGGTTCTCAGAACAGGTTGGGCAAACACAGTGGGAAGGGTTTCAGCCAGCACTGATTGTGCCCCGGGGCTGAGGGATGGTCCAGAAAGCCTCCTGGGATCTTCCCAAGTGCTGGTTTCTGTGGGAGAGGCATTTGGTTGGTTGCTCCCAGCTTTCCCAGCCATSTTCTGTAGGATGATGTCTCCAAAGGACACAAAAGCAGAATTTAATGACTGATAYGTTATGGAGGTTATTTAGTTAAAACTGACCCAGCAAAGGRTCCTTTTACCTTTCTCCCAGGTTCAAACMCCACATKTCATAGAAACACAGAATGGTTTGGGTTGGAATGGATMATAAATACAACCTGGTCCCAAATCCCCTKCCRTGGGCAGGGACACCTCTCACTATCCCAGGYTGCTCCAAGCCCCATCCAACCTGGACACTTCCAGGGATCCAKGGGCAGCCACAGCTTCTCTGGGCAACCTCTTCCAGGGCYTCCCCACCCTCACAGGGAGGATTTTTTTCCCTCAACTTCATCCTTAACCTCAGAAAAACCTTTTAGCCAGGATGGAGATTTAATTTGCCTTCCCCACCTTGCACTGAGTCCCTCTGCATGCACAACCAGGCTTTGCATCGAGGGGCACAGGGATGAAATGAGCTGCTCTGCACATACCTGAGGGAAGCTGAGACATCTTTACCTTTACAGGGAAGAATTGATCTTTGCATCAGTGACTGCCCAGCCAGGAAATCAGAATTGAGCTGCTCTCCCTTTCCAGTCAGTGAGATAATGGGTGGGAGCAGAGTGAGACAGGAATGTCAGGGCTTTCAGCCTGAGAATCAKCCATGGGGATCTCCTTCACTGCAAGGCTTGGGCTCTACAAGCAAATACRAATGCAAACAGCTCCTTTGAAATATTTATAACATTCAGAATTACTTGCATGGCACAAACCCAAGGAAGATGAGGGTGCTGGGAACTGCTGGCACTGGGTACACCAGGGGACTTGCTTGCATGATCGATCTGGGCTGCAGAGTTCTATTTTGTCCTTTTATGAGATGTCTGAGTGCAGGGGAAGGTTGCAGAGAGGCTCGTGACCTGTTCCTGCTGAGAGAACAGGCAGCACATGTCATCAGGATTTAAGATGCAGAAGAGACTGGGAACAATGAGCTTTTGGAGAATTTACAGCCAACCCCCACCTCGTACACTGTAGCCTGACCTTGAGAGATTACTTTTATTAACCTCTGGTATTAGCACTGACATCTTCATATCACAAAGATTAGGTGCTCTATAAAGGTGTGGAGACAAGATTGGATTAGAGAGATGCAGGTCAAAGACTTAGGACAAGGAGGAATGGCTTTAAACTGACAGAGGGCAGGGTTAGATTAGAGATTARGGAGAAATTCTTCCCTGTGAGGGTGGTGARGCCCTGGCACAGGATGCCCAGAGAAGCTGTGGCTGCCYCTGGATCCCTGGAAGTGTCCAAGGTCAGGTTGGATGRRGCTTGGAGCAMCYTGGGATKGTGGAAGGTGTTGGAATGGGATGACCTTTAAGGCCCTTTCTAACCCAAAMCATTTTGTCACCAGGTACTCTYRGTCCMTTGCACAGCTCTGGATCCTGATCTCCTGTTCTGCACCATTTTCAGCTTTTGAGTTTTGGGGAGAAAGAACTGGACAGCATTTCCCAGGAGTGACCTGCACGCAGTGATTACTGCAGCTGGCAGGTACAAACCCTCCTGGGCTTTGCTGCTGGTGCCAGCTCCAGCAGGTTTCTAAATTTGATTTAGAATTTCTCTTTCCACACAGGAAAYTCAGCTTTCCCTTCTCAATTGATTTCTGTGGTTTAGAGCTGCTACCACACACCCACTTGGCACTGAAGAGGAAATGTCACATTTGGAGAAACATCTGCATCCTTCTTCTGATGCATCAAGAGTGACAGATAATCAATTCTATTTCACACAGTCCAGGCTTGCTGAGGTAAATCCTTGCCATGCAGTTAACTCCCCCTTCTTTTTAAAACAGGGGGAAAAAGGGGATCTATTGATTTTATGATGCCAACACCATTATTTTTGAACATAAAAGCTGATAGCAGCCTCAAGTTTCCAGGCTTTTATATTCCCCAACACTGCAGGAAAAACAAAACCCATCAGGCTTTGCCCATGAATAAATCAGCCTGCTGGATAGAAACAAAACAAAGCAAAACACTTTAAAATGATCAGGTAGAAATCCAAGTGAAAAAAGGGAAGGAAACACATGGCTGGCATGTGACAGCTGAAGATCTTTTCAAAACTTAATTTCCTTATTAGCCCTAAATTTGTGACTTCCTCAGAAGAGCTGAGCCCTTGCAGGTGAACGTGATACTTCTGGGACAGTGCCTTCAGATGAATGGTATTGTGTTATATGGGATGATGGGCAGGGCTCATGTGGTGCAGGGARATGCAGGATCTTCCTCTGAAATTGGTGCTTGAAGCAAATCCCTGAATCCCAGTTTGACTACACTTCATTGCCACAGGATTATTTCATGGAAAGGTCTTTAAATTTTGCYGTGTTAGTGCAACAACCTCTCCTACAGGGAGGGAAGACATTGGGAATTGCTCCAGCTCACATCCTCTCCCAGTGGTAACTCAGCCTCACTACAACTGCASAAACMCAGCACTTTCCCACAGTGGAAAAAYGCAAAAACCCCACCAGTTTTCACTTCCCATCCTCCGGAGAGGAGCTCGGTGTGTTTTGCCAGAGTATCATTTGAGTTTTGGTTCGCAGTTGCTATACAAGTTTTACAAGTTCAAAGCAGAGAAGTCCAAAAGTGCTCCCCAGCTTTGTGCCTGCGGCAGAAGGTGGAGAAACCCACGGGGAGCTCAAGACCTTTGTCTTGGCAGGACCATGTGGATTCCTGAGCTGTTGACTTGCTGCAAACTCCCAAATGGAGGCCAGAAATCAACACCTTAGAGACTGGGAGAGGAAAAAACAACTCAGGGGCTGTGAAGTGGCAAGATGCTTAAAAGCTGCTTTGAAGAAAAACCCAYGTTCTTCCCAGAGGAGGAATAAGAAGCAGGAGCGAAGAAAGGAAAGGGATAAGCATCTTCATGGGAAAGATCTTGTTTTCCATGGAGCTGAGRTTGTTTTGGGCTTTAAGGATGTGCTGCWATTACTGGGGCTGCCAAATCAGGGCAGTGGGATATCCTGCATAGGAGACAGGGCCTGGTGGGTGCAAAACATCAATCCCCTTGTGACCACAGCTACTGGGCTGAAAGCTTGGGGTGGGTAATGTTGCTTGGACACAAAACGTTAGGCTGCATTCTCACATTTCTCTACTAACAACCATGTGCTCTGGGATTTCCCCATGTCCTGATGTGAAGAAGAAGAGAGGAAAAGCCATAAAGCCACAACCATGAGCCCAGCAGGGATCAGGAATCGGGGTGTGAGAGGAAACTTCTGCAGGAGCACACACACCATCCCTTCTTCACCTTACAGAATGTTTCCTTTAGCTTTCACGCCTGTTCTTCCATTGCAGCTTTTCCTCCTCAATGTCCATTTCCCCCTCATTCAAAGAGGTTTTTTTCTTACTGACATGGAAAGTTGTCTTTTACCTGCATACAAAAAGCCACCAGTGAGACTCAGCCCCACCTGACACAAACAGCAGCAAGGTCCCCAAAGGGGAACAGCTGACAACAGCCTCACCTTTGTATTTATTACTGCACAGTTCTGGTTAAATTAGCAAAAACAGGCACACACAGAGAGACTTTGTCATCCATTCTCTCTCTCTCTTGGACCAGAAGTGAAAGACTTTAGGTTTGCCCACCTTTTTGTCCAGCAGTTAAATGTCCTGCAGACTTTACAGCACTCCTTTTTTCCTTTCCACTAACTTGCATCTCAAGTGACACAAACCATTTTTTTTTGCAGTAAATAGGAGATAAAATCATACTGGACATTCAAAGTAAGCAGCATTTGTAACCCACTGACCTGCAGAAAGAGAAAGGCAATCTTACCAACCTAAGCACTCATTTAGAAAATGTTTTAGAGTTAATAAGCCCTTCAGTGAGGAAGAAAAAGGAACATCTACTCCTTTATTGCTCCTTTATACAAGCATGAGTATCTATGACTACAGCCAGAGTTGCCCAGGGGTTAAGGCCTGTCAGTTGTAGCTGATGTTATGAGCAATTCATATAATTACCATTTTTGCACCCTTAAAAAATCTCATAATCTGTGAAGCAGGAAATGTCACTGAAGTCTTTTCCTGAAAAAAGGTTCATTTTTGAGCAACCTGGTCTAGTGGAAAGTGTCTCTGCCCATGGTAAGGCTTTGGAACWAGATGGGCTTTGAGSTCCCTTCTAATTCAAACCATTCTATGATTTTACGATTCAAAACAAGACAAAGCAGGTGAATTTATCCACCAAACTACATCACAGGTAAAAAACACCTGTGTTCACATATTGAACACAAAGTTCAGGGCCACGTGCCCTGCCAGGAGCTGCCTCACCATCTCCAGCTGGACTCCAGAAGTTCCACAACCAGAAGCCAGTGGTGGTGTGTGAAGATAAAGCAAACTGATCAGATGATAAAAGGCACTGGGATTGCTCATTAACTCCTCTGCAGCTCGAATAAAATCACAGCATCACAGGGCAAGAGGGAAGTCCTTTATTGAAAGTCCTGTCTACAGGATACACCAAAAAAATTTCCAAGCCCAGGTGTTACTCCCAAACCCATCTGTAAATAACCTACATCTCCACAGAACCAGCACAGCAGAAACCCAAAGCTCCTGGCTGTGTCCTCTCATTGCTCAGGGACAGTAAATTAACGGAGCACACACTGCTAAACACAATCAGTTTGTCTTTAAGGACAATTGCCTGAGCACCTGAAGGCAGGAATTCTCCTAAGGACTCAATTATGATAGTACTGAACTTTTTGCTACAGAAAGCACTTGTGAAAAACACAGCAAGCCCTCCATGATTACAAGCAGCTCTTGCTTTTTTTTGGGAAAAAGAATAGGATTAGGCTTGCACACAGCTAGGAACAGTTTACCAATGGCAAATGCATCCATACGTGGCCCTCAGCTGTGTGGATGTTCTTGCTCTCTTCCAATTTTTAGAGAATTTTAACAATTTCTACAATTTTGGAAGTAGCTAATCCTGGACAGTGTTTTTATGAAGGACAAGAAAATCATCAGTAGCATCAGCAAGGATTCACCGAGGGGAAGTCATGCTTGACCAGCTTGATACCCTTCATGATGGAATGACGGGCCTGGCAGAGGAGAGCTGTGGGCATTGTCTACCTGGACTTCTGTAAGTCTCCCAAACATCATCTCCTCTAAGATCCTCCTCACAAAAAAAGCTCTTGAAGCTGCAGGAGCAAACACAAAAATCTGTGAATGCCTGGTCCTACTGACCAGTGGCAGAGGGTCTGGCTGGAGGCCAGGAGCTGTTGGTGAGCCCCAGGGGTCAATGCTGGGGCCAGGAGCTGTTGCTGAGCCCCAGGGGTCAATGCTGGGTCCAGTCTTTTTTAACTCCTTTATTAAAGCGAGTTTGCACATCACAAACTGCGAGGAGTGGCAGCCACTTGAGAGGATCATGCTGCTACCCAGAGGGACCTGGCAGGTTGGGAAGAGGCTGACAGGAACATCATGGAGTGCAAAGAGAAGTGCCAAGTCCTGTACCTAGGGAGGAGCAATCCCAGGCACAAACATTGGATTTAATTTAATGCAACATAGGGTGCAATCTTGGTCTTGCTCAGGGCCTCTTGCACCAAGTGCTGTAAGGACTGGAAGTTCTCATTTCCTCATAAGACTTCCGTTTGTGGAGCAGGAAGGATCTAAGAGCTTAAGATCCTCTTTGAAACCTTCTATGTTTTCCTTCCATSTTTAAGAATATTACACGAGGTTACAAAACACATTTTCTCTTGCACAGAAGGGTAAAACACCCAACCCACTCAAATCTCCCACAGGAGCTTGATTTCAGATAAGGCCCTCCTAAGGCAACCACTTACGCAGCACGTGAATTCCATCTCCTTCTGAACTTATTTCAGAATCCAAAGCTCAAGGCTCAATTCAAAGAGAATTTACCATTTTCTGTTGCCAAAATAAAAAGCAGCTCCACAAGGAATGTGGGTTTTGGTTGCACAGTTGCAAGCACAGGGGAATAGGGTGTAATCCCAACTCTCTAAACCACCTTCTGCACATCCTTGGGCAAGATATTTCTTGTACCTGCCTCCCTTCCTTGATGGCTGTTCAGACAGAAAGTTCTTTGGGGCAACAACTCTCACCTTTCATGCAACAGTGGCAAAGCAAACTTAGAYTTTGATGCTAGTAATGTTAAAAATGCAAGCTCCATCTCATCAGATTTCAGTTTGACACTGAGTAGACAAAGTGATAAACTGACAGGTGAAATTCAACATAGGTTAAGCGCAAAACCGAGCAGGTGAGAAAATAAATCAAAACCTATGTGCTTAATGATGGGCTCTGAAATAGCAGTTAGTGCTCAGCAACATTTGTAACATTTAGGAAAATAATGAAGTCACTAAATCCCTATTTGAAATAGTAGCCAGTGTTCTGAATTAGAAGAGAACAACGCAGCAAACGGTGATGCCACTGYGCAAATCCCTGCTCTTAAGACCTCAGGGTTGTTAATGCACCACGCACCTCATTCAGCTCTGGGCTGGCACGTCCTCCACGTCCCTCTCAGCCTCCTGSCTGCTTCAGGACACTCAAATCTTTCTAAGTAGGCATCTAATCTGAATTCCCAGAAGCAATGAACAGTTCATACTTAGCCCAAGAAGAGATGCAGTTATTCAACACATTAGAGAACCACAGCATTTACACAGGTACCTAAGCCAAGGAATTAAAGGTTAAATTTAGGAAATCACACCTGCAACATATCCACTGCTTCACCTGAAGCATTACAATCAATCCTACACTGCCAATAAGGCAAATGCTCTTAACAGCCTGTCATCCTCCTCATTTTCTGCAAAATCAGAACCTTTCAAGGCACCACACAAAAAGAGAAACAAAAATATTATTGCTTCAGACCAGTCACCACTTACACATCTGACAGAAAGAGGTGGCTGCGCWATTTCCAGGATGTAAAGACAAACAATCAAGTAAAGCTTTGTAGCTGCAAAAAGTTCCAAATTAAGTGCTGCTGGAGCCTTTGGAAAGGGCACTGATGAATCAGAGGAGAAAAATGAATGTGTAAGCAGGAAGAGCTGGAGGTGTTAGATAAAAAGTCATTCGAGCAACTGCTAGAAATAGAAGTMAGTGACAAGATTCCAGAGGAGGCCAATTCTCCAGCAGAGAAGGAAATTCAGAACCAAATTTTTCAAGGGATGCATGACACAAACATGCCTGAGGATGGTACCATCGACAGTGTTGAAGAATAGGGAGAAAGTGCATTTGCAAAAGGAGATAAAAGTCTAACTACACAGCTCAGTGTGTGAAGCTTTGCAGGTTTCCACATCCGTGCAGGTGTTTGTGTGCATCATCTGTGGCCATCTGCTTACATCCCTGCCTTCAGTGTCTTGTGTTTGTACAGCACCCACCACAGAGGTGAAATTCAGGGAATGTAGGTCTGCTACACTTTAGGAAGTTTGCTTGTGCTGCTTTAGTAACCCCACACAAATCTCCTACACAAAATACTAAATGAACAAACCCTCTCCCCTACATTTCCATGGATAAACTTTATCCATCTTCAACATAATAAGGATTGCCAGAAAGAAATTGTTCAAAAGWTGCCAATAAAGCCATTCTCAGCAAATGGAAAACCTCCAAGTTATCAGACTGGAAGCTCAGAAGCTGGTGCTAAGAAACAGAAGAGCTGGTTAAAGGCACAAAAACCAGTCTGTGTACCTCAGGAAATGTTTACAGCCTAGTCCCCCCTAGGTTTTTGCTGAAATAACAGCCATAAATAAATCATGTTGCTTAAAGCCAAGTTGTATTTCTAGCYCAGTTCAGATCACACTAAATGTGTTACCAGTGGTTAAGCTTTCTACAGCAGCCACCCAAATTATTTGAGTACTATAAGCAAACACATGCTAATTCATATCAGCCTAATCTCTTTGTTTTACTCCACAGCAGCRAAGGCCTTAAAGCGTTTCTCCAAGTCAAAGAGATCTGAGAACAGTGGCAGGAACAGAATCCAGATTCTGTTTTTAACCCAAGTCCTGTAGTTTTGATGTCAAACAGGCCTGTTCTTCACCTCTGCTGCAGTGAGGGTTTCTTTGGATGGATTAGAGATGGTACCAACTTGTGCTGCTTTAGTGCCCAACTCTGAGGGAAGGCCTTGCACAACAGAAGAATAAGGAAGCCAACACTCAGCAGGGAAAATACCAGTTTTTTAAAAAATTCTGTTTTATAGGCAGGTAATTGTACAGAGGTTGGTGAAACACAAGCAGACAAAATAAGCGAAACACAAGAGCCAAGGGTTTGTCACAGAAATCTGCAGCCAAAAGCCAACAAAAGGGCAGTAACTGGAGATATTCACAGCGTTGAACTACAGGTCCATCCCCCCTCCCACCAGTCCGTGTGTGTAACAGGAAGAAGACATCCAGCATCAGCTTTCAAACAGCTAAAATGCCCTCAGGACTCACAGCCATTTCAATATCTGCACTATTCTGGGTGCAATGGGGCACAGAGACAACTGCCACCATTGCAGCATCACCTCTTGCCAACTCTTTGTCACATACTGTTCCCAAATGAAAAGCAAACATAAAACCAGGAGCAGAGAACTGTGTACTATTTTACATCAAGTTTAAAGTAAGAGTARTAGTGTTTAGTAGTTCAGTTTGTCAACTCTTCAGATTTTCATATAAGAACTTCCCTCCATGGCCTCCTACCTTGAAAACCTCCACAGGCACTCCTTCACAAAAAGAAAAAAAAAAAGTCTAATTCTGATGGTATTTGACTTCAAATAYAGAAATATACACAGAGAGAGAGCAAATGCCAGGTTTGAAATGATTAAACAAAGTTAGTTGCCTGTGTGTGAGTTAGAGGATGTGAGATTCTTGTCAGCTGGCCAGACACAGGAAGGAGTTTCCCTTCTCCCTACTTAATGACCTGTAATCAGTTATCCCTGGATATTCCCAGCACAGACTGCCTGACAGCACAGAGCTCCTGCTGAAAGTCCATTAAATTCCTTCCTTTTTCCATTTCCCTGGATTAGACATGGATTTTCTTTGGAACTGTGAAGACAGACTCAATCCTTGTTATTTTAGTCTCCATTCTGGCACAGAAAGTACTGTCCTGGAGTCAGAAGAACAAATGAGCTGTAATTGTCCAATGACTCAAATCAATGACTCAAATCACCGGTGTGCAGATGAGAACTCAGAAAGGCAAGGCTCTAACTCTAAGAGAGGCCACCAGGGAAGAGAAGATCATAGCACACAATCCTTGTCCAAAGCTTCACACTCATTGTGGATCCAGCACAGGGACTCCATGATGAAGCACCAGAACAAAGAAAGCAGGAATACAGACAAAGCATCTCCTCAGAAGTGGGTTTTCAACAGAGCAAAGTCATCTGAAAGCTCAAAAAAAACCAGGATCCCCAGAGCAGTAGGCAGAAATGTGCAATTCAAAACCACACAGACGTGAATCTTACTTTCAAAGGGCTTTATATTACAAAAAAAGTAAGTCACAACGAATGTGTAAAATCCATTCAATGAGGCTTGTTTCCAGTTTGCTAGGAAAGCTACTTTTCTCTTCTTTATTCCCAGCCTACTGCTGAAAACGTGATTGCCAAAACAATGACACCTCGAGCTAGATTTTTGAAATCAAACTTGTTCCGCCAGATCCAGCACTCTGAACTTGTCCAGGTTGTAGAAACAAGCCTTCACCACTCTGCCTCCAAAATATCTTCCATTTAGATCCACAACAGCTGGAATTGAAATGAAGAGCAGATCAGCAAGCAGCAATTCAATAAAATAAACACCTCCTTAAATAAACAGCCAGACCAGCGAGACTGTTTAATCTCTCTACAGAAGTTAACTCTGAGGTTCACAGGACACAATTTAGGTTTGTACCTTTGATGGCAGATTCAACCCGTTCAAACTCTAAAAATATTCTTACAGCTTCATCATCAGGGGCACCAGGGATCTGAAACAAAACAAAACCCGTAAGATACAAGTAATTAGAACAGTAGCAAAAACATTGTTCTCAATAGCTGTTCTTCACAAAGGCAGTGAAAAGAACGAAATAAAAAGGTTCCCAAAGCACAACAGAGATCTTTGCTCAGTTCCTGTTAYTAGAAATTTGTATTTTACAGATACAGAAAATCCTGAACTCCAACACAGTAAAGGACCCTGAGAGATCTTATATGTATGCAACTTTAGGCAGTAACACACCAGACATGAGGGATGAGTGCCCAGTTTACTTTCAGAGCAGCCCAAAAGAGACACATAATCTCTYACCTCAAAGATGACACATTTCCCAACCTTGCCGTATTTCTCACATTCCTCCTTAGTTTCAACTTCAAGGTCTTCATCCACCTCCCCAGCACCAACCATGTTCTGGAAGTTAAAGAATAAACCAAACTCACTGGATGGAGTCTGTGCAGGTGATTGAGTAGACAAATCACAGATGCTCTGAGAACTGTGACCATGAATGCTTTAAAAGCTTAAGAGCTACAGGAGACAGCTCCCTGTCCCTAAGACAAAGGAGCTGTACAATTTAAAGCAGTGCTGATTTAAAGACACAACTTGTACCTCAGGAAGTCACATAATTTCTCCAGAATGCAAAACACCATGTGGGTGCAGGCCAGAACTATTTGAACTGTGTAGAGTGTTGTATCAGGAACTGAGGTTTAAAAATTTCAACACTAAGACATGTTCCCTTACTCCCAACTTACCCTCAGTAAGACCACTTTAGTTGGGCATTTCAGGATCTCGGTCAAGGGGTTGGAATCTGCCTTCTTGCCCGTTTCTATTATGAAGATAGAAAAGTGAATCATGGAATAATTTAAGATTAAAGCTCAACTGGGACTTATATCAGAATCTTATTGATWGAACAGTGGAATAAAAATCACAAAATGTAATTTCATATTGGTAAGGGACAGTTATACACAACTTCTACCTAGAATGWTAGTAAGCAAAACAGTCAATTCAAATGACGTGAATTAAGCAAGAACACTGACAATGTACTATTTCTTTGAGGAAAATAGTTCGTAAGTTCAGATTTGCATAATATAATGTATCATATAATTGTATAATAAAAATCAGATCTCCTGACTTCCACCACTTGWGCTCAGGCAGAGGTGCTGTGCCAGTAAGCCTGGGCACTGTCTCTAGATCAGACAACAGCATGGAAATGAGGGCAATATCTAGGGGATGTGACAGGAGAAAACCCCCAAGGGCAGAGCAGGATCAGCCCTAGAAGATGTTTCCAAACACCAAAGGAGGACAACTGATGGAGGAAGGGGAGGATGAGCTAAAAAAAACAAATGCACTCTACAAAAAGATAAATTTCCACAAGAAYAAATACGAGTAATTTTTCCAACTCCAAGACAGATGGTAAACAAAAGCCCATGAAATTCAATTCTCACAGACTTGGTGCAGGACACAATTACCTTTCTCTGTAGATTCACCAACAATGATCTTGCCACCCCTCTTGCTTGTTTTCTCTACTGACAGCGCTGTGCTGAGCCCCTGTTCATGTTTGCCCAGCCCCTGGCCTTCTCTGAAACCATATTTCTGCATGATTTTGTGAGCTACTGTCCCCCTGCAAAGAGAAAAACCATCAGTTAATAAAAAAAAATCAGTTTCTTCCAGAAAACATTAACACTGCATTTCTCTTGCATTTCTTACTACCTCCCAAAATATCCTTACAGAAAGGGAAAAAGCACAAGGGCTTCTAAAACTTACATGACTTTTTTCTATGCAAAAGGCTAAAAAGTCTGGCTATGTAATGTTGAAATGTTAAAACACTTTAGTCACAGAATAAATAGCCAATTGTGTGGTCAAAGTAAGGCAGATTAGGTCACATTTTTAGCCCTTCCTTCAGTGAAGATCCCAGAGTACTGTTAATTAAGAGATGCTAACAATGCACAAATTCATCCAACAGTACCACATTTGGCTATCCTTTTTCTGGACAATTAGAAAACCCCACCAAATCCAAAACCAGGTCTCTAAACTGTTTTTAGCTACAGATTAATCTTCACTTTGTTTCCACAGTAGTAACACAAGTATCACACAGAACAAAGAAAAGTAAATAATCAAATTTGCTGATTTTCCACAGCTGCTACATCCACACAAATAAACTTGGAATCTTTGAACAAAGCAGAGCTGAAATGATCTGAAATATCAATTTGCTGATATGTAGCAAATTCAAGACAAAGCTGGAAAAGAAACCTAGAGRAAATAACACGCCACCTGTGCTCTCAAGTATACTCATTGTTTGGTTTGTACAGGCCATATAAGCTTTATGCTGGAGTGTGGCTTAAAAGCACAGCCTGGAATGCAACCACCTCAGACGTGCTTCCCTCAATCCTGTCAATCCACATTTCCTCCTGTATCCTGCCAGTTTGGACTCTCTGAATTCAGACCAGCCACATACATGCAATGGCTTGTGTGTGTTCTTCTCTCCTAAAAAACTTTTTCAGCTTTTAGTTTCCACCATCTTCCAATGCCTCATCCCACAAAATGTGCAGAAGTCACCCATTTACCCCATGTTGGCGAGGAAGGAGTTGCTGGGTCCCGTGGGGGAACGAGGTCTCTCTGGCTCATCATACACTGGAGGAGGAATTGCTGCTTTGGAAGAAGGTGCCCGAGGTCTCGACTCTTCCTCATATGGGAATGATGCTACAGCTGCAGAAAACACAGAGATTTGCTTTTTTTTTTCAATAGAAGTCTAACAAACGATGAAAAAAAGCCTTTCATAAATACAAATCAGAAGTAGTTTTCCTTTGCATATGCTGTTTTAACATCTCCTCACCTCTCTCTCTCTCAAGAGAGAAAGAGGTGAATCCATGAAACAGGAGAGTTATTCTGGCTTTTCCTCACTGAATATAGATTTCCACAGCTCTATAATGCATTTAATAATCTCTTACTAAATGGAGAAAAGAAACATTAAGATGCCAGCTGCACTACAGAGAGTTTATCCAGAGGACAAACTTCCATTCACTAGGAACAGAATTATGACAGAAATAGATTAATGTACACAGCCTGAGGCCCAAGGAACGTAAGTAAAAATACACTGTACATTTGCAGAGAAGAGAAACCAGTCTATTAAAAAGAATTAAATGCAACTCATCTCACTGGGAATTTCTGAACTGTAGCTCTTCCTGGGGATGGAGATGGATCTGGCTATCTCAATCATACTGCTTAGAGTATTAAATCACCTTCCACTCACAAGTAAAATGGCAAAATGTGAAAAAAAGCCTAAAGAACACTAGAGAAGATATGTTAAAACACGTTTGAATAGAGTTTTGGACTTTGATCAGACTGACTTAATTTCAGAATATTTTCTTGTAGACTGGCTCTAGTATCTTAYCAAATAAAAGGTCAGACACAAAGTTTGGGGGTGTCATATGAGGAAAACCAATCCCTATTTAAGCAGTGGATGGACTGGACTATGGGACTTTTGCTATTTTCTTGTTTTCTTCCAGCCCAAATTTGAGCATCAAGTAAGAAGCCAAACAAAGGTTTCTTTGTGGGATCATATCACATTTTAAAAGGTCTCCTCATAAGGATACTCCTACTATTTCCAGCCTATATTTACTTTTCCTTGACACCTGTCAATTGCTCTTAATTATTTACTCAAGACAATCTCTTTCTGTTTTGAATGTTTACTCATGTCAAATGCTTTCACTGTTATATCATTCACTTAAGCTGTGGGGTACTTTTACATTTCAATCTTCTCATAAATAAAATGAGGACTCCCTGCCAGGTCCAACAGTACCAAGTTTGGCTATCCTTTGTGTGCATAAGATTCTTCCTTCTTGTTATTTTTTAAAGTAGACAACATACTGCTAATAATTTAAAAAAATGCAACATGGGAAACCAGGGAATGGTTTTTGTTCCTATAGCAGGATGATGCCATCTCGTGGACAACTGAGATCCTCACACCACCACTGCACACAAATCTCAATAGCTAAACTGTATCCATGAAAAACTTGTAAAATTCTGACTGTAGTGCATAACTCCTTCAKAAAAGATACTCACAAAGTACCTCCTAAAGGAAAGAGCAACGGAAAAATTCCCTCTCCACACTGTGGAGGTTTCTAGTCTACCCAGAGAAACCTCTGTGACATTTCTTCTTTCACAAGTGAGTAACTGCACGTTTGAAAGAGCCCAGCTTCCCCAACTACTTGTCYGGTAATACAGAAAGAATTTTTCAGCACAGAAATGTGAAGCAGGGCAGCATCACAGGTCCCCCACACTTCCCCCATCAACAAAGAACTAACACAAGTCCTGCTGCTACAAACAGYCCAATGGGAAAGGCAGGAGGACTTAACAGAAAGCTGAGTGAGAAATGAACACTGCTGGGTTTAGAGAAGAGGATTTTGGTGTACTCACGTTCTTTATCCTTCTCTACGAGAGAAGTGGGTGGTGCAATGGCAGCTCCTCCCATACCTACAAGCAAAATGGAACATAATAAATTTGAAGGACATCACAAAAGACCTGAATTATTTATTGTAACTTTGCTGCTGAAAGAGAATAAAGATTAAGTTTTTTTATGTAGATGTATTTCTGATCCACATCATCTGACAAGCTCTAGKGGCACTGAAGTAACAAATGCAGGAATGAAAAGCTGCAATAGTGAATACTCAATAGTGATTCTCACAGCCTGATATTATGTCATGCCTCACTCCTTCCCTGGAATCTACATCATGCAGAAATTTACAACAGGTATCTATCTACAAACTAAGGTAAACAGAGGTATTTSCACAAGTAATCTGGCTGCTATCTGCCTCCATGGAAAAACACCAGTATTCTGCATTATATTACCTTGTAGTGAAATGACAGRTTTATTCTAAAGGCTCAGAATTAACATTGTACTCATGTAAGGACAGAAAAATACAGACTCCATGAAACAGGACTGTGAATCCCCCCATTCTTTTTCTCCTCTTTCCACACCAAAAACATAAGCAGTTCCCTTACTTCTTTTCCGTCTCTCCCTTTCATAATCTTCATCTTCATCAGAATCTGGATCTGGTCTTCTTGAAAACCCACTGGCTTCATGTCTGTCTTTACGCCTTCTAGGAGACACAGCAARTTAGAATGAGAAACCATGGAAGTTAACCCTTTGCTTTAATTTGTGATCCCACCTTTGCAGTGTGAATTACTCTGCTCCATYCAACTGTCATTTAACATGTTTCCCATAAAAGTGCAAGTAAACACTTTCACCATTTGTTTCTCTGCTTTTATCCTCAGGGGGCATTTTTGACAAAATATAAGATGGATCCAAAACAAGATCATTTTTCACATACAAGTCAGCCAAGAAGAATGTATGGAAAGGAGGAAGCACCTCCAAACAGAGCAGAGTGACTGAATGACTACTGTGGAACACATATTAGATGGAACAGAGAACAAGGTAACAGACATTAATTAAACACCTTGCTTTGGACAGAATCCCTTTTACATTTCCCATCACAAGCTATACAGAGTAATAACATTTACTCAATAAAAAATATCCTCATGCTTAAACATCAGATTGTTGAGAAGTTTGCTTGGCAATTAAAATAAAATTCAGGCATAACTTTTAACACAAAGTAAGGAATGCTTAAAGATTTGTTTGCACTACAGCTATTATCCAATGTGATCAGGACATTACTCATTATAATAAAAAAACAAAAAGGAAAAGCACTTTTCCTCAAATGTTAAGAGCACAACCTGGTGCATAAATCAGATCTCATTCCTGGCACAGCCACCAAAACTACAGGATGCTATAGGATGCTAAAAACAGCTCTACTGTGGAGCCACCCAGAATTTCAGAATCTTTAYCCTGTGAAATCAAAACAAATGTACAGCCTGTTATCCCAAAGCACACATCTGATGCAGCTTTGGMTGAGATTGTTTCCCCAGTTTGAAATCAGAATGTATTATGCATTTTTCACCTCTTTAATGTTATGTATAAAGACTCTTGGCCCACATACAAGTATAAACTGGGAATGACATTCCAGATTTCTGAGGTCTTGTGCATTCCATCTCCATCAAAACAACAAAAATATAACCAAGAGAAGACAGAGAAGTCCCAATGACTAGAAATATTAATTTCCAYAATCTAAACAGGGCAGCAGAACTGTAATTCCAGACTTCAGATGATTCATACTGTGATAAGATGGCTTATTTCCTTCACTTCACTTAAAATGAGCAAATGTAATCTTCTGCCTGCCTGGCAGACATATTACCACATATAATAATCAGATATTGGATCTGCATTCAACTTCCTTAACATGAGTACAGAGGTTTCTTATTTCAGGGAAAGGGTATTAAAAACAAATAGTATTTTCTTTTGTCCAGAGATAATACAGTAATAAACATTTAATTAACTTATTTAATAATTAAATTACTTACGGACTGCAGAGTATTAAAAAAGGAAATGCAACTATGCCTCTCAAAGGCTGTGCTAGATACATTTAAAACTGAATGCATTCATGCATCAGTTTGTAGTTTTTAGAAGCAGGAATGATGGCTCATCACTGAGTGTCAAAAAGGCTTTTCTGTAGTCAGGTGACATTGACATAAAATATGCTAAAATACATGCAAGGTAGAAGTCTGATAAYGATGCATGAAGTACCCAAATACTGCAGTTATTATTGAAACAAAKTAAATTTAGAATAATTTTGACAAGGGTCTTTCAGCCAAAGAGGCTGCAAAGCTAGTAATTCTCCTTGTTTTTCCACTGTTAGGTGATTTTACCAAGAGCATTAAAACGTATTACTTAAAACACTACTTGTTTCTACAAGCACACAGTATTCACAAAACCTGTAAGAATTTCCCTGAAAGTAGAGAGATAAAATTAAACAAGTTGGCATGTCATTAAATAAGAGTCAATATATCAACAGTTTAAACAAAAGCCTTACTTTTCCCTCTCCTCAATCTCCTTTTGCCTCTCCAGCTCCCGCTGCCGCTGTCGTTCCTCTCTCTGACGTTTCACCACTTTTTCGTAGTCATTTGGGAACATGGGATCATATTCATCTGCCAGAGGAATCAACACATCTCCTGCAGAAAAACCACTAGGGACAGGATCCTTACAAAAAAAAAAAAAGAAAAAGGAGCTTTTTCAGCTGAGATCAGAAAACAATGTCAAGCTGGAAAGCAGAAATGTAACACCTCCATTTCCTGACTTCTGTAATATCAGGTAATATCCTAATGCCACTGGTGCTAGAAGAAATCTTGGCTTTATTTAAAACTAACATTTCATCCAGTCTTCTCATTACATCAATTTTTCCCATGAAGAAAGAACCACCCCCTCTCCTTGCTGAATACAAAGGAGCAGCAAATCACTATGGGCAAGAATTTTTCAAATCCCATTAATTAATTATTAGAAGCTTTATGGCATCTTGCTGCTGCAACCATCTGCCACGGTCCTCCCACACAACCTCACCAGGCTTTTTATCAGCTGTTATTAATATGATACTAACAGAGGCACACAGACTGTTCTTCCCTAATCTGAAAGGACTATTTCAGAACTTTTGCTTTGAAAAAGCTTCAGGGAGAAAGTTTCTCTTGATTCCTTACCATGAGAAATCCATTTAAAAGCTTAGGTGGCTTTTCTTTTATTTTTCAGTTGATTGTTATACAGGTCCAGCTCCAACACTGGTGCAATCACTATTACAGTCATTATTTAGCTGTCTTGTCAAGTAGTTTGAAGCTGTCCAGAAGGAATATTCTAAGAACACTGCTTTATAACTGCACATTAACTGAGGCAATTCCATGCTGTATCACATGGAAGTCTGTATAAAGTTAAAATGTTCATTAATTAAACAACTCTCAGCACAGGAAAGCMTTCTCACAAAATAATCATCTTTTTGACCACCAGGAGACATTCAATTCCAAAATTTTTTTTTGGACCATTTAGCTGCCCTTACCTTTAGCCCAGCTGCTACGTGAGGGGGTGTRTCCACAATCTGTCTCTCATCAGAGGAGCTGCCTCGTTTCAGGTCAATCACTGGAGCAAGGACTGTGGTTTGTTTTGTCCTCTGACTCTGCAAAAATCACCAAAACACAAAATGTCTAAAAGAGCTTTAAGACTATTTTCTAAAAATCAGCTTGCTCAATGCACTTTGCAATGGTAGGTGAACTGTCCTAGGTTTTGACTGGGACCAGAAACACACATTAAAAATTCATACAATCTCTTCAGGTGAGTTTGAACTGAGTTACTTTGCAAGAATCTCAGATTTATTCCAAAGATCTACTGTTCTTCCCTTTTATCACCAGTTAAAATACTTTAATCTGTTCTGAACTCCTGAGTTTTCTAATCCTATCCTACTCTTCTGTTGGCTGGGATAYTCTTCTGGGTTATGGATACACAACACATCAGTTAAATGAACAAAGAATATAATTAATATAGCAGTCAGAGATTTCCATTCATGCAGTTTGTTCCAATGATCATCTAAATCCTACCCCCAACTTTAGCAGCATAAATCAGGAGTAATTCCAATGAAAAAATGCTGTGCCTACTTAAGAACTTGGCATTAATGCTACTACTTCTTTTTTAATTCAGTAATCTCACTACAGAACCTACACAGTCCAAGGTGCACTGGTGTCCAGCTTGAAGCAAAATATCGACATTGCTCAAAGAGAAATGTGGAAAAAAGAGAAGCAGCAATAAAAAAAGGAAATGGCTCTGCCACAGTTTAAGATCAAGGAATTAGCCTGCACTCCTCTCTTTCGCCTACACTGGAAAAATCCCACGAAAATTACCCCAAATTGTTATTCTGAGGTCACAAACACAATGCACTGAACGCAAAAGAAGTTTGAATAACAGAAAACAAAACCACAAAGGGACTGTACCTTTGCTTGTGTGAGAGCTGCTTTCTTCACCTGCAACTGAGACTGCAGCAGYTTGAAATTCTTGGACCAGCCTTCTGTTTTGGAATCACTGGTCTCAACCCCCAAGTCATCGTAAAGTGACATTTTCTCTTCAATTTAAAACTGAAAGACAAAAAGAAAACAAAAAAAACAAAGTTCAGATGACACGATGAACCTATTTCCAGGTTATTCACCTATAATTTGCATATATGGGTACACTATAATTTATTTTACTTTTCCTAAAGCCAGAGAGAATTGACCTTTTCCTGGCTAGTGGTAAATACACATAACTAGAGCAAAGCTGTATAAAACTAACAGTTTGAACGATAATGAAAACTGCTCAAGAATTAATTTAATCCTGCAGTGGAATATGAACAATTAGGACTCAACAGAATGGAGTTTACTGCAAAAAAAGGAGGTGGTTTCAGAGATTATTAAACATCTGGGCACAGGGGATGAAACAGGGAGGGGGACAGTGGTTCTAAGACACAGAAAGACAGGATGAGGACAGGGTGCTGTAGGAATTCCCACCTGCCACAGGGAAKTGGGATTTAGACAGCAGAAGTGCTACCTGTGCTGGGGGAGACAGGATGCACTGGTGGATCACAGAATCAATGAAGCTGGAAAAGATCTCTGAGATCGAGTCCAAGCYGTGACCCAACACCACCMTGTCAACCAGACCAAGGCACTGAGTGCCACATCCAATCTTTCCTTGGATACCTCCAGGGATGGGGAATTCASCACCTCGCTGGCAAGTCTGTTCCAATGCTTAGCCACCCCTTCTGTTAAGAATTTTTTCCTGATGCTCAGCCTGAACATCCCCTGGCACAACTTGATGCCATTTTCTATTGTTCTGTCRCTTGTTACCGAGCAGAGCCCGACCCCCACCCGGCTGAACCCTCCTGTCCGGGAGTTGTGGAGAGCGAGAAGATCTGCCCTGAGCTTCCTTTTCTCCAGATTGAGCCACCCCAGCTCCTCCACATCAGACTTGTGCTCCAGACCCTTCTCCAGCTCCGTTGTCCTTCCCTGGACAATGTATGGATGTATAAATGAATGCAGGGAGTGCGCTTTCACCGTGGAGAAGTGAGCGAGGCACAGGRGCTGTCCCCACGATAAATGGAAGCGATCTCCGCCGCTTTGAGAACAGAGGGGGCGAAGCAGGCCCTGACCCCCCCTCTACCTCCCACACAGGCCCAAACCCCTCCGAGGAAGCGCTGAGCGCTGCCCTGCCCTGTCTTGCCCTSCCTCCCCACACCCCGCGGAGCCCTGAGCCGCCTCCCCACGGGACCGGAGGCGAGGCCGGGCCCGGAGCCGCCACTCACCCGTCCCGGCGCCGCCGCCGCCATGAGCCGGCGCTGAGGGTGCCGGGAAGGGCCGCGCCTGCGCACTGCGCCCCGCGCCGCCGCCGCGCCAGCGCCCCCTGGCGGCGGGAGGAGGGAGCGGCACCGCCGCCATTGCCGCGCCTCACACCCTTCCCAGTATGGACCAGTGGGGACTGGGAGAGCGGCATTGCCGCCATTCGCGGCCCAGTATGGACCAGTATGGACTGGGAGAGCCGCATTGCCGCCATTCCCGCCCCAGTATGGACCAGTATGGACTGGGAGAGCGGCACTGGCGCCATTCGCGGCCCAGTATGGACCAGTATGGACTGGGAGAGCCGCATTGCCGCCATTCGCGGCCCAGTATGGACCAGTATGGACTGGGAGAGCGGCACTGCCGCCATTCCCGCCCCAG
>NW_026623518.1:43018-54845 GCF_030028575.1 Malurus melanocephalus | reverse complement strand
GGGAGAGGATGAAAGGTATCACCAAAGAGAAGAAGGCGGAATCCCCGTCTCAGGTGCCCACCGAAAGAACAAGAAGCCCAGGTTCCTTTGGGTTCTTACGGTGCACGCCGAGTGTAATCTGCTCTCTGGGCTTTTATGGAATCAGAATTACTGAATCACTGAAAGTATCCAGAGGAGGCCACGGGGATGGGGAAGGGTCTGGAGGGGAAGCCCTGAGGAGCGGCTGATTAGGAATTTGGGTTGTTCAGCAGGAGAAGAGGAGGGTCACGTGGGACCTTAGTGGGGTTTCAGCATCCTCCCGAGGGCAGGAGGGGCAGGCTCTGGTCTCTGTGGTAGCAGGGCTCTGTTTATGCTCAATACTATTTTCCCTGTCTGTTCTGTCACATTTTTCTCTATTTTCCCTGTCCTGTCACAATTTTCTCTACTGTGTTCCTAACTGCTTAGAACTCTGGTAGCTTATTGAATGAGTAACCTGGGTCCACGGGCATTCAGCATTTCCAGTTACTTAACAAGGACACCTGAGATTTTGGGGGAAAAATGGCAATGATAGGTGAACTCTTGTGAGTTTGGCAACACAGATATAYCAAGAAAGTTAGAATGAAAGGAAGTTTGTTTCTCATCAGATGCTATTTTGAACATCATTCTRCTATTCCAGCATATTTGCTGCCATTTTACTGTGCTGTCACTGACACTGAGGTCACTAGGTAATTGTTATTGCAAAATTGGCTGTTAGAAGTATCTATTGTATTATGTCACATGGAGCTAAAGTTTGGACTGGTTTGGTCTGCAAAAATAATTTTGGTTTTCTAAAGCAAACCCTAAAATTCCGTATGTGTCTGAACTTGGATTTTGTCCAACCATACCAATATTCCAGCTCAATATCTTGCACTATTTATATAATATCTTCTTTTTGACTGTGGCAAAAATGGATTTTCTTTTTTTACTTAAACTGGGCTGGTGCATCTCCAGTTCATACCAAGCTTGTGAAATAGATGAGTTGTGTTTTTGAAGAATTGTGGCCATTTGCACCACGTGATGAAGCAAATAAACACGCAAGACTGTCTGCARAGCCAAGTACAACCTCCAGCCCTGAAGCAGATAGATCTGGCATCTCAACCTCAAAATATTACAAGCACTATCTCTGTATTAATCAGAAAGTCTTTATCTCCAGCATGGCTTCCGACTGTGCTACTGTGCATTTTATTTCCTCATGGTTAGCTGAAAAAATAAAGCTACTACTTCCCCTCCTACTTACTCTGCTTTCTAGTAACCCRACTTCCTAAACATGTTTACAGAAGTCTTTTTCCATAATAACAGCGAAAGTTTCTTAAATATATAAAAAAAATCATCTTCACTTTATTTATAGAGGATCTCCAAAGTATCTTCCTGTGGTTTCTTGCCTTAGCAATGCCTGCATTTTTTAAAAAGAAGGATTGATGTAATTCACATGTATGTATACTTTTGGGRAAAAAAATCAGCAAGATGCTAATTTTACAGTGTCAGAATCCCACTGAGAAAAGAACTGGTATTCTATGTTAAAGGAAAGAAACAAATAATTAATTGCATCAAAAGGTACTGAGAGAAMCCCCCTGTTGAAATGTCACAGAACAATATCACAGCATGACAGTCACTGGGAGAAACTAAGAGGAGATTAGAGTCTGCAAAGATGGAAAACATGATAGCAACAGGAGATTTCAGTTCCTTCTCAGAACAAGTCCTAACAGGKAGAGTAAAGGCTAAATTATCAGACCTGTAAATAGCTACCTATTAAAGCCATGAATCAGATAACTCACAAGGAGAGAAACAGGCCGTGGCTAAGCCTGGAAAGTGCATTAGGCATGGATCAAAAGTGATCCTGTTTGTTAATAATAGCAGCAACATATTTGTACACACCTGTTTAGGAGCAAAGGAGCCATCAAAATCCTTGTTATTAAATTCAGGGAGGCTACAGGCACATAGGGAAACCTCACCCTGCTGCCAAGTCTGGACAGAATGGAAATGGAGGAAAAATGTGTGAGGTTATCCCCAGTGCTTCACATCTTGAAGGTGGATAATCGTGGCTGAAATCTCCTTTTCAGCTACATCTGTAAAGGTCGGGGAGCACTGGCCTGCTCGGTGCCTCCAACAGGCCCTCAAAGTTGTTGAAGTCTGATATTCCAGCTATCTTTATTTTTTTCCATTCTTATTTCAAACTTTTCCATGTTGGTGCTTTTCCTCTTGAATCCCACTAATGGTTTCCGAGTSTTTCTTATCTCATGTGGCTCTGTCTGTATCTTTACTTGCTGCTCTTTCCTCCCAACTTTACAATTTTCTCATCATTTTGAGATGAGTTTGCTGCAGSTGCATCTCCTGAGCGCTTGGGAGAGTAGCTGAGAGATTACAGAGATGGATTAACTACATGCAGGACCAAAAAGCTGTGAATAAACTGATTTTCCCCCTACACGACCCTTGTTTGGGACCCCTCATTGTACCAACAGGCCACCTGGAAAAGGTAAACAGCCACAGTGATGAAATTTGCTGCAAATCCCAATTTATTCAGAGTAATCAGCCAAAATCTGAAARCAAGAAGTTGCAGAAGGATGGCATGGCACTGGCTGGATGATGAGATGGCAGATGGGACCCAGTGCTAATGAATGCAAAGCAATGCACACAAGAGAAAATAGCACTAACAAAACACACACAGCGGCAGCTCTAAATCAGCTGCTTCCATTAAGGAAAGAGATGCTGCATTCATTGTGGGTAATTTTCCAGAAATGCCTGCTTAGTGCTCTGAAGGAAGCAGGAAAGCAAGCAGGCTGCTGGGAAGCATTAAAATTTTAATAAAGGAGAAAATATCCTTATAAATCCAACATGCACAAGCACCTTTGAGTGGCCACCTGCACTCCTGGGCATCTCATCCTCTCCAAGAAGCAGCAGTGCAATCCAAAAACTTAAAGAAATCAAATGTGTTGGGTGAAAAGAGACAGCTGAAGGGGACCATGAAAGCATCAAACACCCAAAATGGTCCAGAAAAGGTAAATAGGGAGTTCTTATTTTTCTCCCTGATGGTGATCTCTAAGCATGTGTAAAATAAAGCAATGCTGGGGGGGGGGGAAAAGCAGCCTATAAATGTCCTATTTATGTCTCATTTTTCTAAAGAATTGATAGTAGTTGTTGGTGGATGTGGATCATTTGTAGTACATTACACATCTCTGAGGGTGAGGGTTGCTAATATACCRAAATGGCATTAGAGGGCAGTGCATGGCAGCCTAACTGGAGTTTTTTTGGGGTGACAGTCGTTATTGTGGGAAACCACCCTTCAGAACCTCTGAGAGTCAGGAGAATGGAGCAGCTCCCACTCACACAGGTGGGAAACGGTGGGGACCACCACATGGCACAAAAGGAAAACACCAGGGCTGATCAGAGCAGTATTAACCTAGTGAAAAAAAGTAGTTAAATCACTTTAAATAGTGATTTCCAGCCAATGGTGGAGATCCCAAGCAGAGAACCAACCCTGCTACAAACCACTTTTATGATATCTCTGGAAGCATCTTCAAACCTTTCCAGATCTGGTTTTCTTTATTCCCCCCCCCCCCAGAAAATACTTGCTTGCTTATCATTGTTGTCTTCCAAACAATCTTCAGCGTTGCTCACGTGGCAAAATGAAATATGAAGAGGAAAGTGCCAGGGGAAAACTTATCTTGGCTTGGGATGATTGGCTTAGGTTTGCTGGCTCAGAAAAAAATGCAAAACTTCAAAGAGTAGCAACCTGAAGGAATTGAAAATGGTTAGAAAGGCATTTGAAATATTCTTCTTTTCTGCTAAGGGAACAGCTGAAAATGTGACTGTGAAAGCAGTGAAGGAAACAGTGTCTTTTTGCCATATATAGAATAACCCAAACCCCCAGAAAATTGTGGGGGTTTTTCACCTACTTTTTACTTGCTTCACATTTTCACCTAGTTTCATACTTTGGCTGACTTCCATAACTAAAATGAGTAAGAAATGTCTCAGAACAGAAACATTTCATCACACATGAAGTTTCCAACACACATACTTCAGTATTTTTGATGACAGCTGAAAAAAACTCCATTGCTTCTGACACTGTATTTGGAGTGTTTTTGTTTGGCCAGCCATGGGGAAAAAAACCCATACTTTAAATGAAGAAATGACCATTTTGTCCTACCACCRCTGTCTCAAACTTGTTTGAAGAAGTGAGAAAACATCAAAAACGTAACAGTGAAAATATTACACATGACTAGAGTCARTACAGATGGGATGTCTGCCATCACTGAGGGGAAAAAAAAGGGTTGTGCAGCTCTGCTAGAGGAAGGATTTGGATAAGAAATTATTCAGAACTCCCCTGTGTTAGCCATACAGTGGGTCTGTACCAAAAATACAGGTTTCTTACATGCTGAAAATCCCACTGCCTGTGAAATGGGAGGGATTTCAGGAGGTGTGTCTTTTCAGAATCCTAGAAGATCCTGRGTTGAAAGGGACCTACAAAGATCTGGGTGAAGAACCTTTGCTGAGAGTTGGACTCGATGGTCCCTTTGTGTCCCTTCCTTAAAATATTCAATGATTGTGTGATTTTATGAAAATGAGGGGGATGGACAGAGTTTAACCTCCATTGCATTGTTCATCAGTTGTAAAATTAATAACTGAGAAAAGTATTGGAAGCCAAGGCAAACAGTGAGGGAGRGTTTGGAAGAGAAGGAGAAAATCAGCCTTACAAACATCTGAATGAAAGCTCTGTCCAAATGTACAGACCTGTGGGCTGAAATAAAATTCTGGAGATGAGATTAAATTCTAAGAACTGTGGGTTGCTACTGAGCAGAACGACATCACTCTGGAAATGCCTCTGCTTTGATGATTCACAGAGAGGTGAGGTTATCCTTCCGCTTGCTCAAGATTTGTATCAAGTTCTGAAGAACAACTGTTTTCAGCCCAAAACAGCTGAGTCCAAGAACTTGAAATTCCAAGAGAATTCTCTGACATGCTGTCGTGGTGGCTGTGACAACATTCTTGGCATAAACAGAACTATTTGATGTTAAAAGCACATTGATGGGCGCTGAGATGTTCGTGGATAGTAACATTGCTCAGAGAGGTTGTGCAGTCTCCATGCTTGGAGGTTTGCAAGCTCCAACAGAGTAAATCCAGGTGGGAGCTCATAACCAGCCTTGTGTTTCCAATCTGAACTATTTGAGGAGTCTGTGATTATTTTTATGGCTTTGTTACATGATGTACTTTTCCAGAGAGATGAAGAAGATTTAGCATCAGACTTGCTCTGGGTTTACTCTCCAAGTGCTCTGACCACTGGGAAAATGTCAAAAGGAGTTCTCCTCCTCCTTTAGTGATTTAGGGTAGTCCTAGAGGACTTACACATCAACCTTTCAAGATTGTCTCTGTCACAGAGGTGTGTGATGCAAACAGAGATGGGAATATTGGAACATCCTCATGCCTGACCAGTCTGGTCTAAGGGATATGACTGGTTTAGTATTGAGAGCCAGGCAGCATTTTCCAGCTGTTTAGAAGTTACACTTTCCATCTTACAAGAGAACCGTATGTATATTGGATGTATGGACTCAGGGATGTTGTCTTACACAATTATAATATAATTAACCTTATMCAGTTTTAGCTTTCTAAAACTGAGRTGCCYAATATGTTTTCAAGCACRGGCTGTGGCCAGGTGGTGAATCATCTCTAGAACACAATCCATGGAACAGCACTTTCCTAATTTACTGGGACACTTTCTATATTTAGCTTTATATCTTAGGATTTATTTTCGTTATAATTTTAATTTTATTAAAAAAAWAATTGTGTGCCTTGAAGTTTTTGGTAATTGTACAATTCACAACATGCTGCTGGATAAAAAGCAAAGAGCTGTGTGTTTATTCTGARTATACATCTCATGCAAGAGAGAAAAACTTTTATATGTTATAAAACAACCTAATGATTGGAAGCYAAAACAAGATTAAGAACAAAAGCTGATTATTCTGCATTTGTCTRTGTGRGATTTCTTGCCTCTTCCTTCAGAGRKATTATCCTGATTATTGAAAAGGGCCTGATACTRAACTACCCTGCTAGG
This sequence comes from Malurus melanocephalus, assembly GCF_030028575.1. Classification (NCBI taxonomy): domain Eukaryota; kingdom Metazoa; phylum Chordata; class Aves; order Passeriformes; family Maluridae; genus Malurus; species Malurus melanocephalus. The sequence continues at coordinate 48,781 of NW_026623518.1, read as the reverse complement.
TAATGTAGCCCAGCCTGTCAATTCTTATATTTCTTGAAAAAATAAAAGCAGTGTAGCCAGAGAGTTCCCTAAAGTCCTTAATGATCTATCTCACCATGGATCAGATCACTGTATCATGGAAGGCCAATGATGAAACACTGAGCTTTCATCTTTTCCAACCTGACAGTGTTCACTGTGTGCCTTGGTTTCCCTTCTACACTCATTCYAATACCTTAAACATAAATGAGCAAYGGCCAGGTATGAGCATTGTCCATCCTTCTGTTCCTGAAAAACAAGGAAGTCATTAAAAAAGCCACCCCAAACCTACTCTTCAGGTAAACAGCATTATCTCCACCATCAGACTAGACCACATGTGCGTAAAAGGATGTGTTATCAAAAATATCTGTAATGGTGACCTTAAAAACGTACAAGAAGTGCTAATGAATTTCTTGTTATTTTAGAAAGGGACTTTCTTCTCCGTTGGTGCAGAGAGCTTCCTGAAGCAAAAACAAATGAAGCTTTTCTCTCTTTCTTTTTAAATGTAAGGTCGAAACATTTTGACTAAGCTTCTGCTCTGTTGTTCTCTAGTTGTTCAGATTTAGATGTTTTTAATTATCCTTCAGTCTGGAGAAGAGAAGGATYTGGGAGARCTTAGGACACTTTCCAGTACCTAAGCAGTCTCCAAGAGAGCTGGAGAGGGATTTTGGACAAGGAAGAATGTCTTTAAAGTGACAGAGCAGGGTTAGATTGGGTATTAGGAAGAAATTATTTACTGTGAGAGTAGTGAGCTCTGGCACAGGTTGCTCAGAGAAGCTGTGGCTGCCCCTGGATCCCTGGAAGTGTTCCAGGATGGGTTGGACAGGACTTGGAGTGTCCTGGTCTAGTGGAAGATATCCACGGCCATGACAGAGGGGTTGGAATGAGRTGRTCTTTTATGTTCCTCCAAACCCAAACCATTCTGTGATTCTGTGATTTTGAGACACAATCCTGTCTTTGCTCAAAGACTGCACATGGCATCAAGCAGGAGAACATAGAGATATCTCTGCAGTTAACATGAAGGATTTTATCAAGTATTTTTTGTAATCAAGAGTTTACAGGTGTTAGGCGAGGGGAATGGCAAGGGAGTGACTTCCTCAATCCGTAATAGGAATTCGTGGAGGAGCCAAAATTAGGACGAGGTTCTCTTAGCTGTCTCCTTTGGTCTCCTGATGCTTGTTCCCTTTGGCAGCAGGTCTTTCTCATTAAGCTCTCCTTCTCTTAGCTTCTCTGGTTTCCCATTTATCAGAAATTCCCCTTTGTTGGTTATGATTTCTCATTTCAAAGCTCCACACTGGATCTGGATGTTGCCAGGATGGAGMATTCCAAGGGCAGAGCTGGGCTGTGCCACCATGGAGAGCTCATGGCAATTGTTGCAACAGTCAGTGCCAGCAGCTCTGCTTGGACAATGCCACTTTTTGGGGAGCAAGAGAGGCTGAGGTTTGGCTGTGCATGGATATTTGGGATGCTACAGCAACCATGATGCAAACACATTTGCATTAAAATGGTGCATTACTGTCTTTGTGCAAACATTTAATTTTTGAATTTTCTTGATCCCACCAGAGATGATACAGATGCAATCATCTTAGTGAATATATTTTAAATACTAAACAGCCAAGCAGGTAGATACTATCATTCTATTATAATTTATTTTTTCATATTATCTTTCATCTAGTTTTTTTATAGCATCTAAGCTGCACATATCTGGCAGAGCATCTGGAGTACTTTCCACTTCTAACTTTAAATGACCTGACAAAAACACTCCAAATTGAGGAGGCTCAGTGTCTGGCTTTTATTAGTCACATCACATATTTCAGGTTTTCCACTCACTCACCATGAAAACGGTTAATGAGATATTTTTTGAGCACTACTCTTTGTATCATGCAGGTGACAGACAAAATGAAGTTGGTCATGAGGGCGTCTGAGTGAGGGGCAGTCTGGCTGATAGGAAGTCAATCAGCCCTGGAAATTGTCCTCTCTTTGTTCCTTCACCACAAGTGACATCAGCCTCTGTGTGAGTTGAGGCCATGTGAACCCCGCTACCCAAAATATTCTCATTTTCAGAGACGTATTTAATAATTCCCAATATTAAAAATAAGATGCAGTTGCAAGTCAGACTCTTCAGATGAGGAAATGTTGATCTCTGGGAATTAGAAATAAAGAAATTTAGGAGTTCGAATGATTCACCTTAGGAAAAAGCCTAAAGTTATAAGATTGTTTAATGCTTTCCTCAGAGGTATTGTCCTGTAGGGCTGTCTTTGGTTATCAAGGTGCAGTCATCAAAATAGATAGGACTTCAGAAGGTCTGAMCTGTGATAATCAGAGGTGTCAGTAGAGAGGAGCGTGTATGCAGGACCAGAAGAGATATAAAAGATCCCACATATTTTCATCTGATTTCCTGCCTGCAGTGTCAGTGTACCCTTTGAAAGTACAAGATCATCCTACACATGATGGAATTTTGTGGGATGAAGGTGGTCTCCAGCGAAGTTTCACATCTTGTGCAGTTGGTGGATACAATCAGATTCAAAGCCAATTGCMCTCACTGTCTGAGCTCAACATTTTGGGGTGAGGACCCTTTTTCAGCACTGAATTCTCTCAAGTTACAATGAGYTTTGTCCTGATCTCTGGGAGAAAGTTTGAGGCCATTTGCCCCACATGAATGATTCCTCTGTAATCTCCAAAGCCAATCACCGGGCAGTTCCCTCAGTCGGATGAATGCAGGTGATGAAATAAGGTCTGGCTGTAAAGTGTGGACAGTTTAATTCCTTAGGGTCAGAGGAAAACTTCCTCAGGGTAAATGTTCTTGCATTGAACAGCCTGTTAAATAGCTGCTGTTTTCTTGGAAGAGCAGCTACAGGGCATGAAATATGAACTGCTTTATTAAAATAACTCCTGCATTTCCTTAGCATGTTTTACAGTCTTCTCAGTCCCTTCTAGGTCACCTTTCTCTTTCCTTCTCCTCCCAAATACTGAAGAGGGACTGACTATCAGAAGCCCTGAACAGAACAAGTGTTGGGACTGATTTGGACATCTTGGACCTTTCTTTCCCTCCTACAGATTTGCCATCTGCAGTCCATTGCTTTCACCTTTAATTGCATGACCTTTCAACGGTGAAGTTGTCCAGAATTCAGCCCCAAACCCAGTGTGCTCCAGCATTTATTACCTGTGCACAAGAGCAGGGAAATGGTAGAGTTTGTGACAGGGTCTGGATCCAGGACGTTTGACAAGTTTCTAGCTCATCTGATTGAAGAGGTTAAACCTGGTGGTAAGGAGGTTGTTTTTGCCAAGGTCTCTAAGACTGGGAGACTGTTACGGACACCAAGGCAACACAGGGCAATGTTTGATGCTAATTTCCACAGACAGAGTTTGTTTGTGGCTGTTGAATGCCAAGTGGGAGGTTTGGTGGGTATCCTCAAACCAACGGTGACATCTGCAGCATTTGGATGTTCATAGCCAGTGCAGAGAAGCAGCCACTTCACAGTGGAGCTCATTTCACCCCAATGCAGACATCAAAAATAGGTCATCTGAGCTGCTGCTTCTCCTCTCCTTTCAYTGTGAGAGCGGATGGGTGACTAACTCAAAAGTCTGTGTAAGCACTAATATCTCATATTAACTGAGAAAACATGAAACCCACCTTGTTGATCCAAAATTATTTTYTCATCTTGTCTCAGCAGCCAGGCTCCCTCAGGTGAAAGACATGGAGTGCTCGGTAATCCTCCATGGGCCTGCTGATTTATTCAGAGCTTTGCACTTCACACATCCATCAACAACTCATGGTTGAGGAGACTTTAGAGCAGCATTCCAGTATTTAAAGGAGGCTCACAAGAAGGCTGGASARGGACTTTKCACAAGRGTATAGAGTGTAAGGACAAGAGGAAATGGCCTTAAGCCAAAGGAGGTAGAGTTGGATTAGACATCAAGAAGAATGTCTTTACTGTGAGGGTGGTGAGGCACCAGAACAGGTTTCCCAGAGAGACTSTTGGCTCCCTATMCCTGGAAATGTTCAAGGCCAGGTTGGAGCAGCCTGGTGTAGTGCAAGGTGTCCTTGCCCATGGCAGAGAGGCCAGAACAAGATGATTTTTAAGGTCCCTTCTAACCTAAATTATTCTGTGACTCTATAATTCTATGATTTTCTAATCATAAGATCTCTATCCCAGCCCCATCCTTCTCCACTGCACAAAATRCTAGGTCAATGAAAATGGTGTTAGGTTAACTATAACAAAAATGGGCCATGGAGATCAGAAAAGGATAAGGATACCCACAAGTGAGCTGTGTATTTAGTGTCTCACCCACAATTTTCTATCTTCAAATGTCTGGCTCTGCTGAACATCAGTGCTCCCTCATAATGCTTAATTGTCCCATTTTACTTTGCCTTGTCTACAACCACTTGAATTCTAATGTCATTGCAGTATTTGAGAACCACTGAATGTGCATTAGAAAAATGCCCAACAGGGAAAATCCTAGAGCAACCACAGGAAATAATGGTTTCAAAATTCTGTCCCAAATCATCAGGTTTGACTTTTGTAACTTTTGTAAATCTCAGCCTGAGTTACTCTGGCAATAATTGGAAAGATTACACCTGATTCTGTAAGAAGAGGATTTGGRACACATCAGAAAGATGTTGGACAAAGTCCTGAAAGTTGGACAAAGTCCTCATTAGAAGCAAAGAAAAAAAGCATAAACCTTTGTTCTGCACTGAATAAAAGGGTCAGTTTTAATAATTTCTGCTCAAGAAGGAAAATYTGATATTTTCTGTTTCTTTAGCCTGGCTGAAGCAAAATGCATCCTGAGCTTTCTGGTCGGCTTTTAGTTTTCTCACTCTGTGCTTGGTGCCTGAGTTTTTACATTTTTACACCAATTTTTACACTTGAACACCAACTTTTCTTGATTAGTGGTTAGATCTAGAAATTTCCAAATTGCTTGAGTTGAAGAACTTGAAATATTTCCCACTATTTGGATTTAAAAGTTCTTATTTTTTTGCATTTCTGTAAGGAATCCTCAAAATCCATCCAGTTCAGATTTTTTTTTTCACTCCCAGGCTAAGGCACTAGATTAAGGACTAAGAACTGAAATGCAACTGTTTGCTTTTAATTTCTGTGGCWGAGAATTTAGCCCCAGTTCTTGGAACATGTACATCAACTTCCTATGAGGTGGTAAAATCAGAGCTGACTCAACAAAATTCATACGGCCAAGATTAACTGTGCCTTCACTGAGCGAAAGGAAGGCACTGAGCTGTGCCTTCCTAAACAGAAGCATCTACCCAGCCCATGAAGGTAAAGAAGATGTGGAAAGGTGTCTTCTGATATGCAGCAGAAAGATTTGTAATGGTGGCCTTCAACCATGGGAAGTTCACTTGGCAATTTAAGGGCCAAAGGTGGGATGGAAATAGTGTGGTGTGCCRAACTGAGCATTAAAACTTGCTCACGTTCATCTCTCCTGGTTTTAGATGYCTCTAATCAAAGGGATGTGCCCTATTTAAGACAGTCCCTAGACTCTAGTGCTGGAAGGAGACTTGAGGGCTCATCGAGTCCATGCTGAGGTCAGCTCCATCACTACCGCTGCTACGACTCTTACCTTGTCTGCCTCTCCACCMTCATTCCTCAGACAGCTTCAAGTTATTCCGTATTTTCATTTAGAGAAGGTTTTCTAGACCCTTTTGTCGTTTCCATTGCTTTCCTCAGAACTGTCTTCTGCTGCTCCGTGTTTTTCTCAGTGTGCAGCGCCCACAAGTAGGGGCAGCACCCTATC
>NW_026623518.1:10175-42778 GCF_030028575.1 Malurus melanocephalus | reverse complement strand
ACCCCATCCCCTGTCCTGTCCCGTCCCGTCTCATCCCAACCTGTCCTATCCCATCCTTCACAGTCTCAGCACAAAACAAGGGATTTCTTTGCATGTGCTGTACAGTTCAGAGTTAGATTAAAGTTTTTTTATGTGTCACATTGCCAATTGGTCTTCATCATCCAGGGACCTGCTGAAAATACTGAATAATAAAAGACTAATCTGCGTGCCACCTTTCAGTACATCCTTCTCTTCTGACAGTTAATCAATGCCTCTTAATATGCTCTTCAATTTGACACAGTTTTGAACCTTTTTAAGGGCACTTTCTTTTCAGGGATTTGCCAATAAATATACCAYCTCATAATTCATCTAGGTTGTATTTCCATAACTTCACAGATTATATAAAAATTCTTACTGAAATAAAGCAAAGAGGTGGTGTCTTGGATAAGGAGCTCACTGCAGAGGCTGTCTTAACACTTGTGCATTTTACAGGATTAAATATACTTGATTCACTATAACTTCCTGGTAAAAAAAAAAAAAAAGAGAGGATACAACTATGATCATGCAATAATACACTTCACTTACCAGTTCCTCAAATTCTTCTACTCAGGCCATAGGAATGATGATTGCAAATTAGAATAGGAAGGAAGTTATCTGTACTATTCAGCTGGATTTGCATGGGGGAGTATTAAGGAACCCAGTCTAGGCATTGGTGTGTTAAGAACATTGTGGCAGTACTCCCTACATGGAAATTAAATCCATCCAAGGGTTTTTTTAGTTCCTCCTATATTTATATCACAACTCAGCTTCACTGAAGATAATTGTTAATATGAGCCATAATAAACCATATCCAGGATGTTCTCAGTCACTAAGCAATCAATTCAAATTCTATTTTCAAACTCAGCGTGGATTTTCAGGATGGATTTGTCTCATCCAGCTGGGGCTACCTAAAAGACCTGTGGTACTGGTTTAACAGTTGTCTGCAGATGGGAGAGAGAAAGGGAGACATGAGAGGAGTGATTCATTTGGTGGCTGTAGATRTCCAGAAGAGGAGGTGAATCACTCTCTAGATGCCCTTATTGACTCTCCACTGACTCAAGGAGGAACTTTGACAGCTGAATTGGCCATACAACTCTCTCTTGGGTTGAACCTCATGGACCTTGCATAGATGCTCCATTTAAGGGTGTGAGATTTGTGTGCCTCATGTCAGCTCTGTCTCACTTTTATGGGAAATAAAAACTGATTTAAACCAGTTTGACCTTTATAAATAATYAGGTTGCATGAAAATTTTCTGGTGCTAGATTCTAGGATGTGGTATAACTAGGGCTTCCCCAAACCTCTGCTCTGCAAGAGGGCTGGATGCTGCTGTGGAGGCTGGGAAGGGCCCTTGTGGATGCATAATGTGAATTCTCAACCACTTTTACCATAATTTCAAGGATGCATGATCAATATGTAATTGACAGGGTTTAGCTAGCTGTTAAAACCACCCTCACCCCTTCCCTAGGAAGGTCAATATGAAATATTATTCCCTTGAATAGAAGGCCTGTGTAAGAGTGATTCACAGAAAAAAAAAAGTTGAATAAAACAAAAAACTTGCTTCAGTGAGTTATATGGTTGTTTACAGCTGCATTGAACTGGGAAGGCCTGCAGTGAAATCAGAGTGTTGTTGTGTCTTCAAGCTGGCTGAGTTTAAGGAAGGGATAGTCCTCCAAACCAAATGATTTTTTGCAGGGTTTTAAAAGCATTTGCAGGGTTTTCAAAATGCCCTTGTTAAACCTAGACCTGAAAAGGCTGTAGCTGTGTTTGTGGTTTACTCCCTGGCAACTCCATTTTTGCATTTGCCGTGGTCTTGCGACATTGAATATGAAAATCTTTAAAATCTTGTCTGTGCTGCCTGAGCTACRTGACAGGCTCTTTCCTCCCAGCTTTCTGCTGAAACAGAGGACTTGCCTAAGCAGCAAAACTTTGCTGATGAATGGAGAAAAGTCAAGAAGCAACGGAGACCCCAGCACGTTTTCCTCCTACACCTTCCTTGATTCTCCAGATGCCTTTTTTTTTCTAATTTCCTTCCACCACTTCCCAAATATCCACTGAGTTTTCACAGCACTTCCCTTTCTTTTTTGCCACGCCTAATTCTGTTGTTAACATCTCATGTTAATCATCAAAATTATAATGCTGGTTATGTTTATTTCTCATAAAAACTTGCTTTTCTCATAAAAACCTGTTTTTATCTGTGCATGGATGCCTTTCCCCCTTGCTGGGTCTCTGTTCTCACTCCCCCCTGCTGTATCTCGCTCTGCTTTGGGTCAGATCCTCGCAGAATCAGMGCTGTTCTTTTCCTAGAATCATTCAGCAAACTGGCCTGTTTCCAAAGCTGATCTGGCTAATTCCTCTCACAAACCATAACCGTTTTTTCTGACCTTTAAGAGGTGTAAATGTTCAGTTACAGGTCTTTCTCACACAACCTGTGTTTGTAGCAATGAGCCACTCAAAGTCACCATTCCTCCCAGGATAACTGACTGTACTTTCCATGTTCATTCTTGGATGAAATCTCACCCTTTTAAATAAAATCCCACCTGTGCTGAGGTTTGCTACCTGAAAGCAAATGCTGCATGAAAGATTGAGCTGGAGGACTGCAGGAAACGTACCTCATCTCTGTCTACATCATGAAATTGCTATTAAATTGTTTGATCAAGCAAGAAATAGAAGCAGATGTTGGCAGGTAAATCCCTTCACCTCAAAAGAACAGACCCCATGTTTAGTAATGAAAGGATAAAAAGTTTGGGATTTCTTTCTGGGAAATGTAACACATAATTTTTAGCAGCCCAGGTAGCTGCAGGGTTCAGGCAGTTACATATCTCCAGGCATCTTGGAAAAAAGATGAGGGATTAAAGTCTGAGGCTTTCAGACAGATTTTTTCAGGAGCAAAACTCTCTAAGTYCTTCAGAGGGCTTTGGCATGAGGTTTTCCTATTACACTGCTAAATATGGAAGATAATTTGATACTAGGGYAAGGGCAGTAAATACCTGTGGAGCRTGAAGCAGCCCCAGGGTGAGCTGAGCATTTTCCCCATAGCAGTTGCTTCAGAAGTCTTACTTGTTCTCCATGCCCTGTTGCATTTGGATTTGGGAAGTAATCTCCTGGGCAAAGCCTCGCAGCTGGCAAACCCTGCAGGAGGATTTGTCCCCTGCATCACAAAGCTGCAGAAAATCTTTCATGAAAAGAGCAAAGGGAGCTTTATCAGGAGAAAGGTAGCAGACTGATGGATGCAGCATAGCGGTATTTGAAAATGTATCACATCTGTTCCTTAGCTTGCCTGTTAAGAAGATTTAATTTGTTGAGGATTTATAAAGCAGAAATAAATGCCCAGTATGTAATAGTCATGATAGAATACCACAGATAGTTTAAATCTTGGGTTTTTTTTTCATAGTCTAGCCCAATTAATTTTCTAATTACTAACAGGAAATAATTTCTGTGGGAAGGGCTGAAGAAAACCTACATGAAGTCTGATACTTCSTTGATAATTTCCAGTTTTTCCACTGGATTTTGGAAAAAATTCACTCAAGTGTGTCACTCCCAGACAACTGAGGAACAAGRAAAACACTTTCCAAACCTGCCAGCCTCACCCTCATGTTTTTGGTTTGCTTTTTTTTTTTAATCAAACTGTCCTTCCTTCAGAAGCTCGGCTGTGATTCAGAGAAACTACAAACATGCATCAAAACCAAATGCAAGGTGGCTTTATCATCACTAACAGAAGATGTCTGGAAGGCCAAAAAGATAACCCATGGAACCTTTTTTTTGCAGGTAGAGCTCACAGATGGTGCCTGAGATCCCTTATCACACACCAGAAATCTATTCCAATGCTGTGGTCCCTCTCTTATACCTATCCAGCCACAGATTCGGGACTGAGTACCTACACAAACCTATTAAAATCTTTCCCTTTCTAGTGACCTCATCTGTAGTGAAATGTGAAAGAGCTCTGGAGCCAATGGCTCTGATGTGTCAAACCACTTCCTACATGTGATGGCACGCTCCCCCACACCGAGCATCGGGTTTGGTTTCCTGGATAAAAGACTAATACCTGAACAGAAAGCAGCCTTTGTTCTTTCCTGTGGAGCCAGCCAAACGATGATTTGCTGACCAAAGTCGTCACTGCACACATGAGTAAAGCTCCCAGGCAGTCTCATCAGGCAGTAACCTTGGCTTGGTTGGCAACAGCTCATCGCTTCTGAGAAACTTCACCATCCTCAGAGGTGTGGAGAAAAGATGTGGACAAGTTCCATGGAGCTCAAGTGGCTTTTGATGTGGCTCTTGTATGGATTCATCAAGGGGAACAAGCCAGGTAAAAAACTGTTTTTGCCTTTTGGGGAGGGAAAATATGATTTGGATTTTTTTGGTGGCTGTTAGAGGGTGTTCACAACATCCTGACTTCTTTCAGCAAAGGAAAGATGTTAAGGAGCTTAAAGAAATTATTCTAAGGAAATGAGAGACATGGGTTTTGTGCCCACAAACTGTCAACTGCAGAAAATCCAGAGCTTTACAGGATATTTTTTGTCTGACTAATATATGTATCSTCCAACCCATCGTTGGAATAGTGGGCAGATCAAAGCAGCCTGAGGCAGCCCTTTGAATKTGCTTTTTCCATTTTACTTGTAATTGTAGGAAATATAAAAATAGACACCAAAATGCCAGTAACCCTGTAGGTAAAATTGATGGCAATGCTGTTAGTTAAAAGGTACCGACCAAATTTGCTGTGGGTACCATAGACATGAAATATTTTTTCAGCCATGCCTCTCARTCAGTAGTGCATATAAACCATGAATGGAGGCAGCTAATCCAATTCAGCATAATTTTACACATTTATAAATGGTGCCACTGCTTATATTTGGCTTATTTATTGTGACAAGTGTGTGCATTGAGAAATGGTCTGGTGATGCATTAGTGCATTTAAATTTAAACTGCTTTGTTCAAAGAGGGGAGAAAAAGAATCATCCATTCTCAATGCTCCATAAATGTGATATTTCCTTCTGTGTCTGATGATGATGTCCAGGTTGAGAGGTATGAGCTGACACARCCTAAGGCAGGTTCTCAGACACGCTGGTGCTGTAACTGCTGATGGATCATCTTCAGCAGGGCTGGGAATTTTCAYCAGGGCTGGCCATCTCAAGGGAAGAGTGTGTTGCTGGTAACTAAACTTATTAATGCAGGAAGCACCTTCACAAATGTTGAAGCCCCAGATGATTTTATTCTTGTTATTTTACCAGTAAATGCTGCACCTTCTCCTTCATGGGGTGTTTTCACTGCCAGATGAGGTGCCAGAGCCCACGGGAAGCRTTTCGGTGCTGCGTGCAGGAGCAGCACTGCGAGGTGCTCAGCCAGAGATGTGTCAGTGGGATCAGTTCTGGGATGAGTCAGGTCCCCCAGATCACACTTTCTGTATTACTGTACCTGGAACATGTTGTGAAATTTCTTGCTGGCAGGTCTCGTTTATCAGAAACCTTTCTGGTTTTTTGGAAAAAAATCGAGGGGTGTCAGAGCAGTTGCATTTTATGCTATTTGATGTGATTTTATTCACCACGGAATGAATAAATGCATAGCATTGCATTCTTCGCTGTATCACTAAGCTCTTCTTCCCTCAGCTTCCTGTATTTATTTTCAATGTCTCTCTCAAAGTTTAAACATTCTATTTATAYATATTTGTAATTTCTCCCTGCAGGTAATATGCTAATGTATAAACACCAGCTTTTACCATTTTAGAGGTTTTTAACCAGAGGTGGTGTGTCTGTGAGACCTGTTGATTTTAATTCCTTAAGGGAGGATCAATAAAGAGTCCTGGGGACAGACACAAGCAAAGCAAAAGGAAAGAGACTGGATTTAACTGGTCAAAAATCAACCAGGCCTCAACACATAAAGTACTTTTCTTATTATTTTGCCTCAGTTTTATCATCTTGTCCCAGACTGCAAGTTCAGGTTTGTAAATAGAYCCTACCCTAGATATTGTTTGGCAAAATGCACTATCAGGAATAAATRCAATTAGAGGAAAAAGAAAATAAAAAGCCTTTGTTTTACAGAACAGTTTCACTGATAGTTCTCAAAATACTTTGAGGGGGCAAAGTTCTCTGCTATGCAACTGGGGAAAATAAGGRGTGGAATGATAATTTATTAATTTAATAAAAATTAAAGCACTAGCATCTTAGTGCTAAGAAGAAAAATGCTGTTTTTTCTAATGAAGAGTATCACATTTATCTCCTTTTCTCTGCACAGTAGCAGTGCCTAGAAGCTGCAGGCATGGGTGAATCTTGAAGTGAGGGTCAAACACAAGGTAAAAGCTGGTCTGTGCTCCTACAGCCTTTCCATCTTGCTATTCATCAGACAGGCATACTCTGAATAGAKTTGCAAGTTAAACCTGGAAAGGATTAAAACTCACAAAAGAAAGAATTTCATTCAAGTGAATTTCATTCACACAAGATGGGTACCAGATCTCAGTCATTTAAATGAGAGGAATTTCTTTCCCATTATACTTGCATATTAGTGCTGGCTCCCATGGATTTGAAATGCAATTCAGAATACATTAAAGTTGTCAAACACAGACAAGTGATTCTTGTAAGGTCAACTAGAGAGCAAATACCTTTATAAACCTTACAGCTACAGTGACTGTCAGCAACAAAGGGCTCAATGTACAGCTRAAATTTWAAAAAARWRTTTAAAAARTATGATCCTACTGAGGAAAAGMAGATATTACAGACAGAGATCTTGCAGTACCTGTTTCTTCAGCTGGAGGAATTGTTTTCCCATCTCATCAGAGATGAGATGTTATGTCCTTTTTCCTTTTACTGCAGAAAAAAATCCACTCTTTATCCACTTTACATCTAGAAAGCCACTGCTTCTGGCTTTGCTCCCTGTTGCCTTCAGAGTGTTGAAGTTTTGGTCTCCCTACATCCTCGAMGTTCAGCTTTGTCTCTCCTGTTTCCCCTGCTGCATTAATGCTCTCTTCAAAGCCCAGCTTCCCGGTATTTTCTGCCCACAGATTCCATTCCCTGGCCTTGGTCCTGAATCCTGGAACAACGTGACTCACTGAGTCTTTGCTCCACCTCCTCCAATGCTTTCCCAAAACTCACATTTACAAAGTCCTTCCGTGACTTTCCTCCCTTTCCTCCTTGTTCCTCAGCCCTGCCAGGGGAGCAGCATTCTCTCATYTGCTGCTTTTTCTTTATGTTCTTGATTTGTAAAGTGAGAGCCCTCACAGAAAGAATATATAACCCTCTCAATGTGGAAAAATATTTCATGCATGACAAGGTCAGAAAAATCACCACCATGTGCAGAAAATTTCCATCKCACACTTGAGATCTCCAGGGAACAGCTCCATGACCATGCTAAGTCCTTAAGTGAGGTGAGTCCTTAGGCCACACTTGAAAACAAATTTTTTTTCTGAAAATTTCTTTTTTCACTTTCCCAAGATTGGGACATACACTTGGCAGACCTTTCAATTATTCTCAGAGAGGATGTTCTTTACTGYCTTACAAAAGGCAAGACAGAGAAAGTTCCAGACAAAGGAAAGAACCTGTATCTCTGCTGCTATTTAAAAAAAACAATTTTTGTTCTCAGTATTTAATTTTCCTATTAGATGAAAATACCAGACATAGGCATTACTGAGGTTGCCTGTTTAAGCAAAAATAGAACAAAAAACAAGAACAAGGCTTTCACTTGCGATATTCTMAAAACTTGGCTCAGTGTTCTGCTACAAAACCATGTGCCGTGGTTGCATTTAGAGAGTCTGAGTGAGCTCTGTGGCTTTACCACGGAACCAAGGGTGTTATAAACACCAGAAACAAAAACAAATGTTCCCATTCTTTACTTAGTGCTTTTTCTACACAGTGCACTGTGCTTGGGCTAGTTTTCCTCACTCTTCTCTTTCCTAATGTWCCATCTTCCAATTCTATGTTCCAATTCCAATTCCAAGTCCCCAGCTCAGCATCCCTGCTAGTGCAGGTGTAGGATCCATCAATATATCAGGTAAACTACTCTGATTATCAATGTGAGCACGTAAGAACATTCTCCTACCACTGCAGCTGATAAAAATAAAGAAGCACCTTCAAGCTTTGCTTTGGAGAAGCTAAGTTAGGTGTCTGCTGTGTTCCAGAGAGGTTTGCCCAGCTTCACTTTTCACTGAAGGAGCTAAAAAGGCACAKTCTTGAGGCTAAATTATGCTTAGCATGAGAAAGCTTAGTCCACTGTCCAACCAACTCTAGCCTTGCTGTATATGGAAATTTTTTGCATTAGATTCCACTGCCTAGGTCAATGGCAAACATCTGGTCAACACGATTAAACCAAGAGATAAGAGAACTGCATTTCTCTCAAATCAAATTTTCTATGGTCCCAAAAGCTCTTGACAGTTCACACTCCAGTTTAYTTTACACTGTCTTTCCAACAGAGACATCTTCTGGTACAGCAAACACAGCAGACACTGAAATGCCTAGATCAGGACATTCCTTAGAACAGGACATTACTCCTCTCCAGTGCTGGGAATATTCAAACCCATCTCTGCTCCATGAGGCTGATCTCTCCTCCGTTGCTGTTTATATTAAAACTTGTGCCTGGCCATTTCATCAACACTGTATTTCAGTCACTTACACTGCAGACTCACTACTACTTAAATTATTTTCTAAAATAATCTTTCTATAATCTAAAATACAGGTAATTATAATCTCACAGGCAAATTACAATAAAGTTGAAGTCTGAATCCCAACCCCACATCTATGATCTATTCCCATCTCATAAATCCACATAAACAATTAATGACATTAATGGGAGGGGAAAGAGTCCTGCAGGGCTAAGGCTTGCTTGTTAAAGGACCCTCTGGGAATAAGTTTTGAGGTTAGAAAAAGTTCATTACCATTTCCATCCAGTTGTCGGTATCAATTCCTCCACTTTGCCTGAATCAGTTTCATCTTCATGAGACTGCACCATTTAGAGAACACGATTTCACACAGCACATAAATCCCCAGGGCTGATTTAGCTTCTCAGGCACAGCTGGGGAAATATCTTCATTTTGGCCTGGTTTGATTTGTTGGTGTCTCTGGGGAGAGGTGTTCTTCATCTCTGAACTGGGCAGGCTTCATCTTCATCTCTGAACTCTGGCTTCTTCTACTGCTTCTGCCAAATATTCAGAACATCCAGTTTGCTACCAATCCCATCTTACTGCCTTTGTAGAAGAGGAAAATCGTCCTCTTTTTGCACCTTGCTGTTTTAACTCGACATCAGAATCGTGTCAGCACTGGTGACACACAGCCACGTGACAGAGGAAGTTGTGAGTTTAGGTTATTGTGGCGTGACTCACTGTCTGTGTTTTACCTAACACTAAAAATACCTGTTACAAATTTCCCCCRCTCACTTCTTGTGGACTGAAGGTGTTGTTCTGATGCCTCATCTAACACTGCTCTGCCAGCTCAGACATGGAGGAGAAACAGGCAGGAGGGTTTCATGAAGCCTGGTACTGCCAGCACACTCAGAGCAGTTTTGTGGTTGGGTCAGTCACACATTTGAATGAGAAACGTGAGGGAAGAAACCTGAAAGAAGTGATACTGATTTAACTACTGATTTTTTTTCCCTCCAATATCTCCTGTGGGATATCTGACAGCACATGTGAAAGTCCCAGGTACCCTGAGACATCTCAAATGGCATCAGACACCCTAGCTCACACCTTTCTGTTGGCTCAGATGACAAGGCTTGCAGGTCTCAAAATGCTTATCAAACTTAATTTTGGGAGCACTCCAGCAGAAGCATTATCTGCTTTTCCATTTTTATGTTTCATGGCTGTCTGTTGTCTGAATTCACTAGTCTTCTAATTCCAAGGGTTYGTCTCCATCCACTCCATCACAATAATTGAAACCAGCTCCAGAATTTCCAAGAATGTAGGCGCCAAAAATCCATGAATATGGAGAGAAACAGAAATTCCCATCTGCCTTAAGAGAGCTAAGTGTTCTCATAATTCTTCAGCTGACAGAAGGGCTAAATGCCCATGAACAAAATTACACCAAGCTCTCAGTTTGGTCCATTTAGTACCTCTAAGTGAAGAGAAATGGACTCCCAGGACAGTTTGGGAGTGTGGGAAGTGAGAATGGTAGGTAAGGGCTGATKAATTTTGTGAATGAAGGAAAGAGAACAGTGGACAACAGGACAGAGAGATAAGGAAATAGTGGCACACAACACCTTGTCATGGGATGAAAAATTGGAATATGTGCAGAGGAGAAATTAGGAGGCAAAGAAAACCTCAAGAGATCTGAATGCAATGTGAGGACAGTATTTCAAACCAATAATAGCAGGAGTACAACCCTGGAGCAGCTGTGGAGGGGTGCAGAATCCAGGGAAAGCTAGGTTTTGCTAAACTGCACCACCACAGGCTGTGAGGCAGGTAGGTCATGCTGGCCTTTGAAAAGATTGTTCTCTTCAAACTACACCAACCCAGACAAATTGATTGACTAGTTCCTAACCAGGTGCAAAACAGAAAAAAAAAAAACCAAACAAACAAACAAAAAACAAACAAACAAAAAAAAGGCAACTATAATCTCCTCTAAAATGTAGAAAGTCAGAAATCTAAAGAAGGAGTAAACCTACCCTGTCAATACCTATTCCCTGGATTCTTTCCATCCTTTGGCTCTTTTACCATTCACGCAGCAAGAATGTTGATTTATTTAGGGGCAAACCATGCAGTTTCCTTGTACACAAAGATGGAAGTTTTAAGCACAATTCACTCCAGAGGTCAATATGGTCTAAACCTCACCAGGTCTGAGTTCTCTCTTGCACAGCCTTCCAACACTATGCCAGGAAGTCCCATGACATGAAACACAAGACAYGGAGGTGCTGGAACATGGCAATGGAGCTGGGGAACAGTTTGGGGCTCAATTCTGATGGGGACAGGATGTGGGAGCTGKGGRGGCTCAWCCTGGAGCAAAGGAGGCTCAGGAAGAACCATCTCACTCCCTACAACTCACTGGCAGGAGGGTGTATGGTTTGCATGTTTAGTGCCTACCTGTTCTGGAAAGAKGAGTAAAAACCACATAAAGAGAAGAACCTCTCAAAATATAAGATATTTTGAGACAATTAAGAGCAATAATGGCAATGGGTATCTTGCAATATCCTTGTTCATGCATGGCTCCTCCCAGTGTGAGGACTGGCACAACAATAAACCCCAAATCCAATGACTTTGATACCAAGCACATTGGTGAGGAGCTCTAATATGGGAAGAGGAGACAATGTTTTGAAAGGTTATTGTGGTTGCTAAGGACAAAGTTCTTGAAAATGGGAGCAAAATATTTGATGTGACAATGAAGCAGTTAAATATCAAAGGGAGGCAGGCAAGAAGGTCACATTGAAACCTAGAAAATTTATCTTTCAAAATTATTTCTGTATTAAGGAAAGAAATATGATTGAATAAGGGCCAAGAAGATACTGCATTTATAGAGATGTGAGAAGACAAGAATTTGAGTGATGAGGATGAAATTAAAAGGCTGAATCTGAGGAAGGTTGAGTATGATCCAGCTGCAATGTGGATGTTCACTGAATCCCAAGTGCACCATTTCTGCACAATCCCTGTCTGATGTGTGCAAGTTCAGAAAAACCCAATGTTTGATCATCAATTAAAAGAATGTTTGCCCTTTATGATGAGTAGGTTAAACGTTGTGGGYTTTCTTAAGAAGAGACTAATGAGTTGTAGGTCTGAGTGCCTTGTGTTGAGATTCAGATCTGCAATCTGCTTCAAAGAGGCTTTTGAAGTCTTGAGGGAAACAAGCTTTTAGCTTTCAGGGAAAGTGAGAGTACAAGATCTCAACTTGCTGCTGATCTGATAAACTCTTTAATTTTAATCACCCTGACAGTCTGTGGTAAAACATGTGGTTAACTATTTCGGGTGCAGTCGCTTCTCTCAAAGCCACAGTCTGATGTAGTTTACAAGGCGAATCCTTTGATAACACAGAGRCACGAGGGGATTAAAACAACCCTTATGCAGATTAGCTGTTAAACCACTCACACACTTTTCATTGCTGTCTTCTTCAAACTTTGTGACTTTTACCAAGCAGCAAGACAATGTAAAGTAAAAAGGGCAGAAAATATCAAAGTGAGGAAATGAAAGAAAAGAGCATTGCAGGGCTGGAGCTGGAGTCCCTGATAGCTGTTGGTCTTTCAAGAAGGCTCTTTGGGAGTCAAGGTCAGACACCAAATGATGAACAGCTATCAGGGACTCAGGGGCCTTTTTCARTCATTCCTGCTGGTTGCTAAGGCTGCATTAATTATGGCTGCAGAAAATGTGAGGMTATGATGACAAAGAAATTTCACTCCTAATAGCTGTTACTGTTATGCATAAGCATAAAGGGCCACAGATCGTGAACCCAAAGATCCAGAGTGCCAGCCCTGGTGCAATCAAACTATTTGATCTTTGAATTTCTCAGCCTTTAGGCCTTAAATAATTATTAAGTAGTGTCTTTATCAACCTCTGGGTCTCCAGCTCAGCTTGAGCAGGCTTTTCAAGTGCACTGAAATGATCTAACTTAATTCATTCCAGCTGATTGAGTAGTATATTTAAATATGATTTGCTGATGACACAACATTTCACGCCCTTGTTTTGGGACAAGTTATATTTAGGTTTGCAAACTTATTTCACAGTAAGCTGCTCTTTGGTGCCCTCAGAACTGAGAGTCTACACCCATTCCCARCTTTTGCTTATAGATGATTGCAACTTTTAATTGCTTAATTTTGCTTATTGTGCCACCCTCCATAGATCCAGGGCTGCACACACTGGTGCAGATAGCTGCTCTCCAATATGATTGTGTGCAGTTTCACTAAGAAAATGTTGATAGTGTTTCATGTTGCCCATCTGCTGGACATGTGTGGTATTGAGAATGGGGAAGTCCCTGATGCMTAAAGTAGAATGCTGACTGTCCTGATTCTCAAGCTTTCTCTTTGCAGAAAAATGCCCACGTCTTCCAGTGACTGAATTTGCTGATGTTACTGCTGAAAAGTATCCACTACAGACCAAATTGTACTATGTGTGTGACCCTGGCTATTACAGAGAAGGTGGTGCATTGCCAGCAATCAAGTGTGAGAGTGAACAGCAGGGTGCCTTTTGGAAATATGGAGCATTTAAATGCCTTGGTGAGTGAATGTTGCCTTTTTTTCCTATACATAGAGGTATTTTTCCAACGTGTTACTTGGTATAAAACACATCTGGGCATTAACAAAAGATCTTAATATTGGATCCTGAAATAGTTCTATCCCACCTCTAAAAGTTTGGGTGCTCTGGCTTTGTTCTGGTATTTGTCCTGCTGTAACTCAGCAAGTGTAACTTCTTGACAGATAAGAAAAATTGGTTATCAACAGCTCCCACAATGGAGGTAGAACTTACACAGAAGCCAGAAAGAGAACCAAGGAGTCCTGCACCCCAGAAGAGACAAGATCTTTCAGAGTTCAAACAAAAAGGTAAATATGAGCCCATCCTATACTGTATCACTTCTCCTRCTGATTTCCATGGAGGCAGTGCAAGAATGGTGAGTAATATTTAATTATTTTGCAGGCAGAGGGAAGGAAACGAGTGCTGAAATATTTTGACTGAACAAGTGATATGGTGTAAACAAATGAGTATTTTATATCCTAATAAAGAATTAGAAAGGCTTGTCTGTATTTTCTAAGAACACAAGATTTTCAACAAAAAAAGCAGTATGCAAAATCTGTCTGCTTTTACCAAATTTTGTGTGCTGCCTTGTGCTCCCGCAGATTTCTGTGATCCTCCCAGGCCTATTCCACATGCCTCCATGARGCTGCCCCAAGACCATTACGTGGGACAAGTCTTGTATTTCAAATGCCAGAGTGGTTATGATAAGAGACCCCCCACTTCTGGCAGCAGGACATGCAAGAAGGTGGATGGCAAAATCATCTGGACCCCTCTGGACATGAGATGCACCAATGACAGCAAMCAGTGGCCACCACAGACTGTTGGGCCAGGTAAGGTGGTTGTGATTACACCACAACAGTGTCAGACCTGCTCATGTCAGGTCCAGACCCCACAACTGTCGTGGGGACAGCAGGAGCTTCAAAAAAGTTTACTAAAGAAGGCCTGCTACTCACTCTGAGGGGAAGAAAGAACTCCCTCGTGTATTTAAACACCTTCACAGGAAGGGGTTTAAATGAAGGCAARTCCTTCCTTAGCCTCAGATTTTGACAATGGTTTAAATTTAAGGAATCAYTCTGRCCTGCAAGTTCTRTTGATRGCAAATCAGATGCTCTGGTGCTCTTCATCAGAAGAGAAAATTGATACAAAAATCAATGATTTCTCTCTCTTCATAGGTTTGGCCCCTCCATCCCCTTCCTCATCAGGAAAGCTGCCAGTGACAGGTATGCAGTTTTATKAAAGATTTCACTCCATTAGCCAGAGCACTTCCTTGGTCTTTCAGTTTGTTGTTCTATTACAAAGAGATCCAATTCTGTTAGAAGAGCTATTAAATATGCTGCAAGACACAACTATATCCATGTATTGGGTTAGAAGTTAGTAAAGAACAGATTRTTTAAGCACTTAAACTTTTATAAAGAAGTTTTCAAAGACTCATAAGGAATGTAAAAGAAAGCAGATAAACCARAAGTCTGTTTTTTAAAATGAAGCCATTTTCAGATTCTTCACTGAGACTTTCTGTGATTTTAGTGAGTCACTTCATCAGGAAAAAAGCAGTAAAAAAAYGTAAATATTTATATTATGCATTTCTTTCTCATTTTCAAAGGAATAAAAAAGGTGGGCAAATAAAACATTTCCTCACAGCTATACTGTTGCATTTAGATCAGTCTGAAGASATTTTCTTCTCCTGCTTCCCCATCTTCCAGCCAGCCATCAGCTGATGAAATAGAACTCATCTCTTGCTGTGTGTATGCTCAGGACTTTGCACAAGGGCTCTTGATTCCAGCTGGAGTCTGCTGCAAACTGTAGTGCACATTATAATGGAAAGAGTAATGGAGTGAGATGAAGGAATGGAAGGAGGAGTACTGAAAACTACTCCAGAGAGTAGTACCATCAGTAGTACCTGGTTACTTGACTGTGGTCAATCTCTTGTTGCCCAAGTCACTCTKGTTGGGTCCTGGGAGCAATGGGACAACATGGAAAATTTTTTGCCTCTGGGTATAGGCGCAAGATGAGCCTAATCTCTAATCCTACCTGTTTCTCTCAGCTGGAGTAACTGCAATAATTAAGATAACACCAGGTGCTAACCATATTGATTTTCTGGTTTTACAGCTGTCTGGTTGGTTCTGTTTATCATTCCTGCTGTGTTTGTGTGACTCATCAAGCAGACAATACAGTAAGTGGGACAGAACAAGGGAAATGTGAAATCCAAACAAAAATGCCTAGTGGTGGCAGAGTTATCAATTGGATGACTCTCARCCCTCTCCCTGGGTTAGATTTCTGAACATCTCCTTTTGGTATTAAATGTAACCCTGGACTTTGAGGTTGTCTGGTTCAACTGTTGAATACTGGCACAAGGAAAGGAGGAAGCAGAGCTTTTGAAATAAAAAAAAAACCTCAGAACAATTTCCCCAGAGAGGCTGTGGACTCCTCAGCCCTGGAAGTGTTCGAGGCCAGGCTGGATGGGGCTCTGAGCAATCTGGTGTAGTGCAAGGTGTCCCTGCCCATGGCAGGGGGAATGAGTTTGTCTTTAAGGTTCCTTCCAACCCAAACCATTCTGTGATTCTATGACTCTAAAAAGCAGTCTTTGTCCCAGCCATTGTAGAACTGAGAATGGCAGTTCAAATAATGGATGGAAGACTAATTCTGTGGGAAAAGTAAGGTTATTTATGCAAATATGTTGTTTCAGATTATTCAGTCTTTTTCTCTCTGGCCAAACTGTGGGAAGTCTGGGGGACCATCTGCAACCACAACCACGTATTCTGTTTCCTTCATCCCCCTGATTTCAGAGCTGCGTAATGACAACTTTTTACTTCAGATTTATTTTAGTCTGGCCTCCTCCCTGTTTCTGTCACTACACTGAGATGCACCAAGGCTGTTGCTGTTTACAGGCTCCCCACCCTAGTTAAACCAAGCTGTCCCTATCTGACATTTGGGAATTCTCTTCTTCTCTGTCTTTGCTATTCCTCATCCTGGTTTCTTCATGTTCCTTACTAATTACTGATGCTTCTTAGCTGAATGGGGATTTTTCTTGAAAAGTGGGAATAGATAACCTCATGTAAGCACATCAGAAGTGGATTTTTGTCAATTCATGACTGGATAAAGCCATATAAAGTATAAACAATGCTTTGAAACATGCTTTAGTGAAGACAATCAACCATGGTGAGGCAGAAATCATTATGCAGATTGCATCCTACCACTGTAGGATTTCTGAAAATATGTTAGGTGAAAAAGTGTCAAGAATGATCTACATTTTACTGGCTCTRTGATGGAACAAGTGGTGAAATAGCCAGTATCAGATGAAATAGTAACTGACAAGTGAAAGAATAACTGAGATCCTAAATAGTGTCATCTGCAAAAAATTCCCCTGTGGTATCTCATAGTAAATATAGAAGAATCCATAGAAAACCTGCTATTTCCCACATGTAGTAAAGTCTTTTTCCCCTTGTAGGGAAGGCTTCTGAGGGAATTGTGGTGTTTAGATGCAGACTCGTGAAGTTAATGAATTGCCACAGAAGAAACCCGATTGTAGCAGCAACTCCAAGACCTGCAGTGGCAAACAAGGAGGAAGCCTGGACACTCAAATCCAACATGTGAAAGAGGCAGAAGATGTCATGGCTTAATTCTCATGGGGACAGCGTGACTTTCCACCCACAGAATGCTGGTAGGAGGAGTGCACCCCATCACTGACAGATGGGGAAAGAGTCCTGCCTGAAACTGCTTCCCAAACCCACTTCTCCTCCTACCATGCAGCAGATGCATTGCCAATGTAACTGCAGCCCCTCCCAAACGACCAGGAGTGCATATGGACCACTCACCCAGCCACAATAAAAAGTGCCACCGTCATTTCAGCCCACACACCACCTCCCCCACAAACAGAACTGCTTTGCTGGACGCCTGATGTCCCCCTGCTCCTTCCCCACACAGGTGGGTCAAGCTCAGGCACACTTTTTGCCTTCTCAAATTGTTCCCCTTGGAAATTAAGCCCAATTACTCCCTGCACATAAGCTGAAAATCTGACTCATCTCCCTAATGGTTCACTATTTATGTGCATTCATCATCAACTCCCTCTTCCCAGTCATTCTGGATTAGTCCTTTCCACAACAGATCCTACATCATTCCTCCAGCTCAGACAAGGATGCTGGAGATTGTGGCAGCTGATTAATTTGACAGCTCCTTTCRTAGCTGCAGAGCATGAGAGAGCCCAGTGCAAAGGCATCTGAGGACAGGCTCAAGAACATACAATACTTGACATGTTCTTATATTACTGGGAATTTGTGAGGTCTGGATATTTTTCTGCCTTTTTTTAGCCATGCTCAGCCTGGTAAAATGAGTTCCACCAGGCTGAATACAAGTATCTGTGTCTGAGGCAGGCAGTGGGGAGGAACAAGCCCCTTTAGAGAGCAGTTAATCTTACCCTATTGCTAATAATATATAATAATGAACATATATATATATATTATATGTAATAAATATACTATTATTCTGTACTATATGTATGTGCACATGTGTTTATTTATACACACACAGATATATTGCTCTATATATATTTCTACAGATCAAATGACTCAGTGTTATGACCTGAGTCTTGTTTTTCCTCTTTTTCCACAGTASTACACCTGCTAAAACAATTTTTCTCCAGCTGTTAAAGAAACGGGACACGATGTGTTAAGCTGGAGGATCTGCATCTGTATTTGCARGAGCTGGCTTATGCATTCCCAAACTCTGTGGTCAATAGATTATCATCAGTTTATCAGTTCTGCCTTCCTCACCTGTGCTCTCTGATAATCACAATCTGTCTGATACTCTTAAACTGCTGTTGTCTGAAGACTTCTCATGCTTGGAACTGGAAGACACTTAGCAGCAAAACCTTCTACTCATTTCTTTTAGTCCTCAAAAAAAAAAAAAGAAAAAGTAATCTTTTTACATATCTAAGATACAGATTTTACCTAGACACTTGCAGAAACACCAAGTGTTTGTGGGTAGCCATAGTAATTAAATTCCACCTGCATACAAACCAGCACGGAATGGACTGAGATAAATCACTGCCCCTGGCATTTTCTCTCTGAGAGATGGTGGTGGTACAACCTGTTTATTTCCACCTCAGAAATCAYTGGTTCAGCCTTCTTGAGCTTGTAGGTTTTTCTACCATATTTATATCACACAGTTTAATTTGCTTTGGGGTTTGAATCTTGTGTGAAGCTAGTGGGGAAAAATGTAACTTCACAAGAGAAGAAAAACAAAAGGATGACAATTTGCATTCCCAAGGTACAGTACTGCTGTTGAATGATGTTGGCATTTTCTGGACTTCTTYRGCATCTGATTGTAAAACMCYTSAAACCCACTGGCACAGCAGAACCATCCRTCCAGCATTTGAGACAGATCAGGCTGATCTTGAGTGAATTTTCTGTCATAGTTCTGATCAATAAATGAATCTRCCWCCTTGGAAGGTTCSTTAKATKATGAAGCATTTTGAGGCTCTGGGTTTACAACCAATCACAAATTAGCAGTGWCTTGAAAATAMKGTCAAKTACAATCAGACTTTTTTWGCTTAGATGTTCTGGATTCTCAGAAGCAGCTMSTGTTTGGCCTTTGMGTATTCCTYAGAATGGATCTGATGTTTAMACCAAAATAAATAAWCATCTGTACAATTTTACTGAGCCACRCTSAAATGAAGTGCCATCCACCAGGGAAGGATACATGTGAAAGTGCAAAAAGACACATTTGGGGTTTTGTTGTTTTGTTTTTCCAATATCTGCACCCAGCTGAGAGTGCACCTGTGCAAGGCCTGGGCTGACGGCATTTCCAGGGAATGCTGAGGGAGACACTGCCAATGGCTTTGGTGGAGTTCAGGTGGGCACTTCCACAGCTTTCCCCTCACACACTGGGAAGGTCAGCAGGCCATCGAAGGAGATCAGGATGGTCAGGCAGCACCTGCCTTTCCTAAAGCCCTGCTGGCTGGGGCTGGTGCCTTGGTTATCCTGCATGTGCCAGGTGATCCCACTCAGGACAATCTGCTCTGAATCCTTCTGGGAAGCGAGGTCAGCTGGACACCCCTGTAACTCCCCAGATCCTCCTTCCAGCCCTTGTTGGGGATGGGAGTCACAAAGGCCAAACTCCAGGAACCTCCCCCATTCCCCAGCACTGGTCAGAGTTAATGGAAAGCAGCAACCGTGATAAATGAAACAGGGCAGAATCCAGACTGATTCTTTGCCCAATGGGGCTTACCATGAAATTCATTTGCTGTGGAGAGCAGGGCATTTCTGGGTACTGCCAGGGGTAAAGTTCCTCAGGGCAGCCCAGGAGCTGAATCAGGAGGTGGAACTCATGGTAGTGGTCAAGCAGCCCATGGTTCCTCAGTGTGGGGCATGGGATGAGCAGTGGTGAGGATGAGTGTGGTCTCAATGCCCAGCAGCTGTGAATTGGTGGGTGAGTGAGGCAGAGGGAGCACCCTGAGGCACAGCAGAGGTGTCAGCAGAGGTGCCTCTGCCTGAAATCGCACTGGTGCTTTCAGCACTTCAGGGAGCTGTGTCACCATTTGATCCCAGGACCAAAAATGCATCCGGGAAGAGGACCTGGGATCACAGGCGCTGTCCAGCAAAGGGGGTGAGAGTGATGTCCCTCCTTTGTTACCCCAAAAAGCCAAATCTTCTGCAAGGTGTGTGTGCAGCCCAGCTGGCACCAGGGAGTGCTCTTGCTGCTCTGCCCATGGCAGCTGCAGACAAAGGAGCAGAATGCCCCGGTGCTGGTGGGCACTGCCCCGTGTCTGCGCTGGGATCGGTGTCCCTGTGCTCAGGTGTGCAGAGCCCCTGCAGTGCCCCTGGGGAATGGGCCTGGCCTCTGGCTGCTGGCCCAGGTGGGGGTGGCTGTTGCCCAGGATCCTGCAGCACATCAGCCAGCCCCACTGGGGCTCTCCATACCTCAGGGCAGCTGCAGTGGCCCAGGGTGCATCTCTTTATGCAGCTGAGGCAGGCCTGGAGCTCTGCTGGCTGCAGTCAGAGCTGGGACACCAACAAACCTGGAGACCCCTGCGTGGGGCTGCCTCAATGTGCACCTCACCAAACCCAATGTTTCTGAGCAGCCCCCAAAGGGCTTTGTCCTGGGTGAGCAATGGGACCCAGTCAGACAATGAACAACAGCTCCTGAGCTGAGAAGTCTCTGATTAATCTGACCCCTCTGGAAGTGACGCAGCTTGTATGAGCTGTTGGCACCCTGGTCAATTTTGGTCATGCACATTCAGATGAGAAATAACTGGAGTCTGATGCTGACACTTGTGTTGGTGTTACAGCATCCTCTGATGGCATTTGGACACCCGACCTATTGCAAGGATGCTCTGGGCTCTGTGGCATTGCTGCTGGGGGAAATTTCAGCAAGAAACAACTTGTGGTTCATATATGAGGTGACAGTGCAAACCATCACTGCAGCAAATAACTTTTATTGTGAGCTCTTTGGAAAGAAATGATGTTGCACACATTGATCTTTTACAACCATTGAATACATTTTCCCAAATCAGTTTCCCATAATTTTGCAGGAAAGCCTCAGAAGCAGAGCAGAGAAGGAAGGAATCCAAACAGTGTAGCACAGAAATTTAGCTTTGGCTGCTCAAAGCTTTCTGTATCTGATAACTGATCCTGCTTGTCTGATACCTCAGCTACTGCTCTCAAGGTACAGTTTCAACAGCAAGCAAACAAAACCTTATCCCAAGATCACAGAATTACTGAATTGTTTGGGTTTGTTGGGGCATCTCAAAATCTTCTAGTCCAGACCCCTGCTCAAGCAGGATCAACTAGAGCAGGTTGTCCAGGATCCTGTCCTTGTACCTGGATTGCTGTGTCCAGCTCTGGGGCCCACAACACGAGAAGGACACAAACCTATTGGAGTGGAATCCAGAGGAGGCCACAAAGA
Source organism: Malurus melanocephalus (assembly GCF_030028575.1). Lineage (NCBI taxonomy): Eukaryota > Metazoa > Chordata > Aves > Passeriformes > Maluridae > Malurus > Malurus melanocephalus. The sequence goes on along the minus strand of NW_026623518.1, from coordinate 21,738 downwards.
TGTTCCAAGCTCTGGAACACCTCTGCTCTGGAGACAGGCTGAGACAGTTAAGGGTGTTCAGCCTTGACAAGAAAAGGGTCTGCAGAGAAGTTGGATCACCTTGCACTAGAAGTTACCTATAAGTTCAACAAGGGATCTAGAGAGGGATTTTGGACAATGCCATGGAGTGACAGGACAAGAGGTGGTGGTTTCACACTGACACAGGGCAGGGTTAGAACAGATGTTAGGGAGAATTCTGTACTGAGAGGATGGTAAGGCCATGGCACAGGATGCCCAGAGAAGCTGTGGCTACTCCTGGATCCCTGGAAGTGTCCAAGGCCAGGCTGGATGGGGCTTGGAGCAACCTGGGATAGTGGAAGGTGTCCCTGTACCGGGAAGGGGATGGAATGAAATGAAATTTACGGTCCCATCAAACACAACTAATTCTGTGATTCTGTGATTCTATGGCATGGAAAAAGACACTGAGCCTTTTCCATTGAGGAGATGAAATTTGTTAACAGGCACAATCCCTGTAGAACAGGGAAACGTTTCCCCTCCCATAGAGCTGGGACAATTCATCCTCCAGCTCCTTCAGTGTGAGGAGCTGGACATGGTTTTCCTCAGTAATGAAAGCCCAAGCCTTTGTGGTGGTGCTGGTCTGACAGCAGGCAGCCAACCAGATGTGGCTGGGCACATTAACCCTCCCACTAGCGATGGAGCTGTTCCCAGGCACAGCACCCGTGATGACATAGGTGGTTGTACAGTCCTGGGTTTCCTGGGCCATCATTTGGTTCTCATACTCTTTCCAGACACCATTGTGGAGTGTGCTGTCCATGGGCACAGCATTGGTCAGGGTGAAGGTAGCTGACTTGCTGTCGTCAGTATTTTGGTGGCCACTGGGACACAAATGGCCAGGGACCAGTTCATCCAGGTTGGTGTAGTCTTCGCTGATAGCCTGGTTCTGGCCTATTTGCTGTGGACCGATGGTGTAATTATGTTCAAGGAAGTCCTCTGTTTTCATATTATTAGGAAGAGTGATCAGCTTGACAGGGAAAGAAGAGGAAAATGTGTCAGTACTAAGGATTCGGGTAATGAAGCAAATTAGTCCGGAGCAGAAATCTCTGGGTGTCAAGATCCCATTTTTTGTCATCTCAGTGCATGAAAATGTATGAACCTAAGAGAAATCATAAATGTGCCCTCCCCCCCGCATGAACACAAGAGCTTTAAAGAGAAAGSAGCTCAGAATCTGACTGCTCTCATTCTGACTTGTCACCTTTGGGATCCAGCCTGTAGCCTGTGCTGGACAGTGGCTGGGTGCATGAGACAAGGAGCATTTTCCACTCCTAGGTTTGAAAGGTGACTTGGCTGAGACATCTTCCCTGCCACATCTGCTTCCCTTTCCTCCTGTCTCCATTGTCTGAATGTGCCCAGGGCTCTCCCTGAATCCCTTCAACCCCATGCTGTGATTCTGCCATTCTGAGATTCTGTAATTTTATCTGTGGTTGCTACAGGTGTACCCCACTCTTGGAACACCTGAGGTTGCCTCCTCTAACCCCATCCACAGGGAGGTGTGTCAGGAAATCAGTCCTGGAGCTGATGTTTCCTTTCCCTGGGAGGGCTACAGTTTGTTCAAGGATGAATATTTAGCTCAATAAGCAAAAAAAGAAAATCTCCATGTCAATGAAATCTGCTACTGCAGTGCTATAAATGTGTCTCAGAGCTGATCTGGGCCAGGGAGCATTTTCTTAAGAATCATTATATCATTGGAAAGAAGGTAGAAATTATCAGCTCTGAGAGGAGCATGTAATTCCAAAAGAGTCCTGATAACAGTAAATATTCCAAAAAGGCCTCTGAAGAAAGTTACCAAAATCAAGGATTTTTTTTGTGTGGTCTGGGTCTATTGTCTGGGAGGAAAAGGCCAGGTTGGATGGGGCTTGGAGCATCCTGGTCTAGTGGCAGGTGGCCTGGCCCATGCAGGGGAGTTGGATTGAGATGATCTTTAATGTTCCTCCCAACATAAACCATTATGATTCTATGATTGTAGGAAAAGAGAGTTTTATCTCTCTCTTATGTGGAGGCTGCAGTGGTGCAAGAGCAGATGCTTTGCTCAAATTCCTAAGTATAATAAGCTGAAATGAATATTTTTTTCGTAATTTCAACATCTTTTATTTCATCTTAAGGGAACCATATTTAGCCTTCCTCTAGAATAGGGGATATGGTTTCCTTCTGTGGCTCACCTGCCCCTCAGTTCCCTCCTGCTACTCTGTCCTTAGAAGGAAAGTAATTTCCTTTTTCTCTTCTGCACTTGGCCTGGCCTGTTCTGCTGAAGTTTATCTCAAGGATGTTTGGGAGAGCTCTGTAGTTTGTGCAGATCTGGGTGTCTGCTGGATCCTTCTGCACCAAGCCGGAGCAAAAGGTGCTCAGGGGCCACTGCCCGTGCATGGAGATCACACCCTTCTGACTGGAGTGACACTGATGCTCCTCACTTTGCACTGCCTGAAATGTCACTCCAGAAATCCCCCCAGTGCTAACCTGACCCTCTCATCTCCAGTGCTGGTGCCTGCTGAGGCTTTGTCCCTGTGCCATCCCACCCCATTCTGAGTTTCTGCTCACATCTCACATGGCACTCACAAAGCCTATTTGACTTTTCACTGGGAGCAGATAAGCTCTGTCAGGGATGGAGAACAGCTCAGAGCAAAGTGGGGATCAGAGCCCAGCAGGATTGGATTCCCCATCACCTGGCCTCCCACCACAGCAGGGCACAGGGAGGGGGAACTGTTTGCCTTTGTAATGTCAGGTGAAGTAATTTGATTTGATATTTCTGTCAGGTCATGGAAGGAAACTGGGCACGTTTGGGACATGAGCCATCTCACCCTCCTGCTCATGTTTCAGATGCATCAGAGGAATCATGTGATGCAGGTGTTTGAAGTTAAATGAAAACAATCAAATCCAGTGTTTCCATTTGCATGTTTGTAGGGGGGTGGGAGGAAATAGAAGTGGTTATTTAAATGCTGCTGCCATTCTTTGAGTGGCCGGAGGATGATGTGCTGTAAGAGAGGCACTCACCTGGGGCTCAACAAACCATAATTCATTTGAAGGCAGAGGTCCAGGCTGGTAGATGTAAGCAGAGTACACAGGAATTCTCATGGATTTGTCATACAGGGTGGCAAAGTGATATTGGTTGTTGTAGCGTTGACAGATCCAGGCTGCGTTCTGTGGAGTCAAGGCTTCATTTGGGGGGGTCTTCCCATAGAAAAACTGAGGACACTTCTCAAAGGATGTCACCACCTCACTGTGTCCCAGCCAGAGGCAGCTCGCCGACACCTGCAGCAGCAGCAGCCACAGCATCGTGGGAGGATTTCAGGTGAATGGCTCTTGTTCCCTGGAAGACAAATGCAGAGGGACACTGAGCCTGGAGAGAGCTGGTCATGGTCTGGAACATTTTTTGTGGCAGGGGAGACACAGCTGGCAGAGGAGGGGACTGTGAGAGATCAGGAAAGGAGTAACTTCTCCTGGATAAGGAAAAATGACGAGGACACGAAGGGGGAAAGATAACACAGGGTTAAGGTTCCCAGAGGAGTCAGCAGTGGGGGAAATCAACCTGTATGAGGAAGGAAGCAAATCTACTCCATTCCTAATCAATTGTCACAGCAAGGTTATCTTGGAACTGAGGAACAACCTTGGGACAAGGTCACCTTTTCCCACCTCCTTCCTGCTCTGAGCACCTTCCCACAGCAGGCACCTGCAGCTGGGCATGGATCCTGCTCAGCCCCTGCAAAGCTGAACTGGGCTTTACTCTCATGGGGCACTGGGCAGGGAAAGAACAGCGATGCTGCACTTCCTGAGTGTTTCTGGCCCCAACTGCATTCACCCAGACACGCAGCGCTTCCACTGAGACCAACACTGAACCCCAAATGGTCACTTGGGGCCCTGCCTCTCAGCTGACACAGGGCAATGGATGTCCTGCTGCTCAGCCTGCATTTCCACATCACCCAACCCCAGACTCTGAACTTGCACAGACGTGGAGAGAGAAAATGAAGGGGCCAAGCAGATGGTAGCAGCAGGCACGGGGGATCACAGCTCCATCTTCTCAGCCCAATGGCTGCTGCCATGCAAGCACTGAGGGGCAGCTCTTCCCATGGTTGCATGGCATTCCTGATGATCCCCCTCTTCAGCTTTGCTGATTCTTTATCCTGTACAGTCAAAGGCACTGTTGCAGGAATTTCTGTTTGTTGGACAGCAATGTGTCCTATCTTGTGTTTCTCAGTGCTGACATGATTTTCAGCAGTTGGCATTCTGCATTCCTTTTACAAAACAGTTCCCTGTGATGCTGGCAGCCCAGCAAGGGGCTTTGTCTCCTTTCAGAGGCACCACATGCTTTGGGATAGCAGTGATGCTTCAATTTGCATTGCTGAACACTCGATGTAGTGACTTAACATCATGAGCATTGGGAATAAGGCAGGCAGGACAGGAAAATAAAAGGATTCATGGGACAGAAGCTGCCACAGCCTCTAAAGCACAAAGGCCACCTTTGGCTGGGAAGGGTCTGAGCTAAGGATTGCTGAAGGCTTCCCAAGTCATCTGGCACATTTGCTCTTTTCTATTCTCCCTGACACTCACCTCTGCATTTCCACTGGATTCAGGATATTGAGTTACACACAGCCCTGCTCTGACCCTAGAGATCTGGTCCTTTTTCTCTTTACCAGTCCTGGAGCAGGAATGTGGGGACCAATGAGCTGGAAACTGAGAACTGGAACCACAACTGGTGACTTTTTACCGCTCTCTGAAAAGTGCAGTCATATATATATCCCAAATCAAGCAGAGAAGTTCTAGAAAAATTCTTTTGCAGGATCCCATCCACAAAATTAAAATGCATATAATTATTTTAACTTCTTAGTTAATATCAGATAAAGAGAAACCAACCTACCGTGAGAAAGAGCGGCACAGGATTCTGCTCCGAAGTGGCAGAGAACTCTCAAACACGTCCCTTGCAGTCTGATACTGGGTGCTTTTATATCATCTCCAACAAGGAAGAATGTAAGATTTCCCAAACAGCGTTTACTGTGACCTTCTCCAGGAGTTCAAGTAGTAGTTGTATTTTTCCAAAGGATTCTAGCAATGATTTAGGTGGGGTTTTTGCATTCCCGCTGTATATTCCATTTTTGATAACTCTCCCTTCTTATTCAATTATTTGATGTCAAATATCCATTTGACTTGGTTTGAGTTTCTTTCCCAGGAAAGCAATTGAGGAAGTGCGGGGAAATTCATTACCCGTTGTTATTGCAGCACTGGAGAAAAAGGGATTTTGAAGTGACTAAACTGTTTTCTTTCCTCTGTTGGGATTCCTGAGTGTTTCAGAAGCTTGGTATGGAGGGCGGGACATTTCTGCCAGGGGTAAGGGTCCTTGAGACAAGCCAGTAGCTGATCCTGGAAGTGGGAATCATGAGGGTGGTCAAGCAGCACATGGTTCCAGAGTGTGGAAAGAGGGAGCAGTGGGGCATGGGATGAGCAGTGGAGAGGATGAGTGTGGTCTCAATGCACAGCAGGTGTGAATTGGTGGGTGAGTGAGTCAGAGGGAGCACCCTGAGGCACAGCAGAGGTGTCAGCAGAGGTGCCTCTGCCTAAAATTGCAATGATGCTTTCAGCACTTCAGGGGGCTGTGTCACCATTTGATCCCAGGACCAAAACTCGATCCAGGCAGAGGACCTGGGATCACAGGTGCTGTCCAGAAAAATGGGGTGAGAGTGATGTCCCTCCTTTGTTACCCCAAAAAACCCAAATCTTCTGCAAGGTGTGTGTGCAGCCCAGCTGGCACCAGGGAGTGCTCTTGCTGCTGTGCCCATGGCAGCTGCAGACAAAGGAGCAGAATGCCCCGGTGCTGGTGGGCACTGCCCCGTGTCTGCGCTGGGATCGGTGTCCCTGTGCTCAGGTGTGCAGAGCCCCTGCAGTGCCCCTGGGGAATGGGCCTGGCCTCTGGCTGCTGGCCCAGGTGGGGGTGGCTGTTGCCCAGGATCCTGCAGCACATCAGCCAGCCCCACTGGGGCTCTCCATACCTCAGGGCAGCTGCAGTGGCCCAGGGTGCATCTCTTTATGCAGATGAGGCAGGTCTGGAGCTCTGCTGGCTGCGGTCAGAGCTGGGACACCAGAGAAGCTGGAGACCCCTGCATGGGGCTGCCTCACTGTGCACCTCCACCCCACACCACTTAAGGAACTCTGGAGCTTGTTGCTCCACACACTGATGATGAGGGAGATGAGTTTTCAGATGAGCGCTTGAGAACCATGACAGGTGCACAGCAGAGCTTATACCAGAACCCAAAGGCATTTTGAAAGGTTGTGGATCAAGCAATGCATTTAGTGCTCTTGGAAGGCCAGATCTCTTACTCTGAGCTCAGCACAGTGCTGGTAGCACTTCTGGTAGCCCAGCTCACTCATGTGCAGCAAGTTGCTGTCTCTGGATGCTGCTGTGTTCAGCTGTGGACATTCTCCAGGGCCTGACCAGCCACTGCCCTGTCTGTCTAAGTGCAAAGCTGCTCACACATAAGCTACAGTTTGCACATGTTAGAGAAGTCATGTTTGCATTAAATGGAAGCCCTTAAAGATTCTGTGGTGTGTATGTCAGCTCTTTGGGTACTTGTTTCAAATCTGCCTGCAGTGAAATCTGCCAGCTGAACAGATAATACACAAAATATACTATGCAACATATTAATGCAGGAAGCCACAACCTCTCCAACATCTACATTTAATAGCCTCACAGTTTGCACTCAGTGTTCCCTCTCCTTCTGAGATGAAGAGCGAGTGCTAGTTCAAACTTGTATTTACTATGCCCCTAAGAGAGAGTTTGCCTTAAGAGTAAAATTTAGATCTTACTTTTTTTCTCTTTTTTTCATTGTGAAATTTGAAATCCTTATATATGATGTGTACAGAGGAGGAGATAATGTGTCAGTTGACACCAGATGAGTAAGAAATCATCCATGGAGCTCGGAATTAACACTTAAATTTTTTTGGAAAGCTGTATCGTAGACGCCCTTTTTTTTTCTAGTGAATGAATGGTAGGACACAGAGACAGAGCCTGCAAGTCTGTGTGCTTTTTGTGCTCCTCTCCCTCTCCCTCTCCCTCTCCCTCTCCCTCTCCCTCTCCTCTCCTCTCTTGGACAAGCTGCTTTGCATTTTCCTGCATCCTGCTACTCCTGCCAGAGATCTGTGTGTTTCACTTGCTGTTGGTAAAGCACTTCAAAATCTTGAGTTGCTATTGTCATGGACTTCTCTAAGCTTACTTAAAATCCCTTTCCTCCTCACTCATGCCTTTCCAATGACAAGAAAAAGAATTAATTTATTTTTATTTCGTACCAGGTATAACTGGCATTCTACAGCTGCTCAAGGCAGGATTTAACTGCTCCTTTCTGTTGTCCAAGCATCCACTGAGCAGCTCCAAATCACAAGTCCTGTTGGGTATATTGTGTCTCTAATTCTCTCAGGGATGTGGTCTGCCAAGAGGTGTTTCCTTCTTCATTGTAATCAGCCGTCTGGAGTTTCCAAACCTCCTGGTGTATCAGACCTTCACAGGCTGATCTTGCAGAAAAACCATCCAGAGCCTGGAGCATCGTGGGTGGGTGGCTGACCTGGGTGATGCTGGAAGCTCAGTTTGTATCCCCTAAAAGCACTGCCAGGGTATCCATGTTCTCTGCAGCATCCCTGGATGTGTGGACAGTGCTTGGGCAGCAGCATTCCTGAACACCTCACCTCCTGAACACCTCCTCACCTCCTGACCCTCAGAGGTGCAGGACTGATATTTCTGTGCCAAAGTGGATTGCTCAGCAGCAAGGGACAGCTTGCCAAAGTACAGCAAGTGAGAACCTCAGTGTAGGGAGTGTAACCTCACAGGAACCCACCCAGATACACAACAGATAAGTTGTTCTTCAGAGATCAAAGGAGGTGACACCTCATAATGTAACCTTAGAAAACTTGCCCAACAGCAATGTTTGGCTCCCAGATGGACCAAAGGAACTTTGCCCAGGTGCTCTCTCGAGCAGAGGCTAAAAGATGCTAATGTCTTGATTTCATTATTTCCTTCTCTTTAGGGCCAATACATGACAACATATTCAGTTCACGGAATCTGAACCCTTGGTATTACTGGAAGAAGAATAAGCAAGCTGCAGGATCAATACTCAGCAGTGAAGTGAGTTCACCTCTCAGCCTCTGCTCAGAGATGCTGACAAAAACTACTTTTTCTTAGTGTCTAAACTGACAGTGACACACTGGTGGCCAGAGTATGAAGCATTTTGAAGCTTTCACATTACAATCAGTCACAAATTAGCAGTTCCTTGAAAATAATGTCAAGTACAATCTGACTTTTTTTGCTGAGGTAGTTGTTATTTTCAAAGGAAACATAAACATGACCTGGACTCTCAGAAGCAGCTCCCGTTCGGCCTTTGAGTATTCCTTAGAATGGATCTGATGTTTACACAGATAGAAATAATCAACTGCACAATTTTACTGAGCCACTTTCAAATGAAGTGCCATCCACCAGGAAAGGATACATTTGAAAGTGCAAAAACACTTCATATGTTTGGGTTTGGTTGGGGTTTTTTTCCAATATTTGCACAGTTACTGTGTGAAAGCTGAGTTTGTAAATACCATTGGAGCATAACCCAGATGATAACCAAGAGCAACAGTAAATACAAGAAAAATAAGGAAACTCTCTGGCTGAGTAGTAAGTCTGAATAAGTTTGGTTGCTCTTGTGCACATGGAGTATAACTTCGTGGGATCCCATCCAGGAACACAATACATAAGTAGTTCCTCAGAAATTTAAGCAGRTTTAATCTTCTAAAACTTTCATARCAGGAAAGTGTGGSCTTTGTATYCAGAGGTAAGCTGGTTAAGCAGACATCTAATATTAACTTAATGTCAGYCTGACTTTGGATATAGAAAYAAGAAATAGACATTTGGGTTTAGATGAACTTAACTTTCCTCACTTCTAATAGCTCCCAGCAAGATAAAGTGCTTAGATTAATGAAAGTAGGAATTTTCCTTTTTTCTAGATTGCCATTTAGCTGAAGACAGGAAACTYCCAGCAGGACCTCCTGTGAGACTCAAGAAGGACCCTCATGTCTTTGATCATCATTTCCCAGGAAAAAGCCTGTYCCTGCAGGGTGAGATGAAGAGATGGGCATTTTACCTGGACAAACATCTGGAGATGGGCCTGGCAGTGCCACAAACACAATGTGTTTCGTGCAGAACCACACACGGTGCATTTGCTGCCTACACGAGAGAGATCCAGTAGCTCCCATATGTCCAAACCAGCAGTCAAAGATGGCATCTCCTTTGCCCAGGGAATGGCAAAGCCCAGCAATCAGTTCCCTGGCTATCTTCCTAGTGGGCAGCCAAAGTTACTCCTGCATTGACCAAAGCAGTTTTGCCCAGCGGAGGCCAAATAATGCCAATGCCTTGATTTTGTTGCTTCCTTGTGTTCCAGAACAGCACATGACAATGTGTTTATTTGATGGACTCTGAATCCTTGGTGTTATTGGAAAAAGACTGAGCAAGGTGCAAGGTCCAACCCACTTTGCAGTGAAGTGAGTTTAGCTCCCCGCATCTCCTCACAGATCCCAGCAAAAATCACTTTTCCTTAGTGTCTAAACTGCCAGTGACACACTGGTGCCCCGAAACTCTCCTCAAAGATGGWCAGACACAGAGCAAACTCAAAGTTACCGTCCTGTGTCAGTGCAGCTGCATCTCCCCAGGGGACAGAGGTGCTTCCCACCCCAGCGTGGGCATGGAGCAGCTCTGGGCTCAGCAAAGGGCTGTATCCCTACTGCCCATGGCCAGCAGGCTCAGCAGGAAACTGAGGCAATCACCGATGGAAGGTGCCTGGCAGGATGCTTGTGGRGCTGGGGCAGCCCTCTGCTCATTTCCAAGCTGGGCTGCTGGGAGAAGCACAGAAACATTTCTGCTGGAAATGGCCTCTGAGATCCAATCTTTGGCTGATCGCCAGCTGGTCAACTGGACCGTGTCACTGAGTGTCACATCCAGTCTTCAGTACCTCCAGAGATGGAGACTGTGCCACCTCCACAGGCAGTCCATTCCAGTGTTGAATCATTTCACCCTTTTTGTGAAGAAATTCCTCCTGATGTTCCTCAGAACCTCCCCTGGTGCAGGTTGAGGYCTTGTCCTGTCATCCTCTGACTGGGTGCTTGGGAGAAATTGCCAAACCCCTCCTGGCTACATCCCCTTTTTCAGCGAGTTGTACAAGGGAAATAATCACTCAGAGTCTCTTTTTCTCTGGGCTAAAGAACCCCAGCTGCCTCAGCTGCTCCTCACAGGCTTTACCCTCCATGGCCYTCACCAGCTTTGTGGCCTTTCCCTGGGCCGGCTGCAGAGGTGGCCTGGGCCCATTGATCCAGCCTGTCCAGATCCCCCTGCAGAGCCTTCCTACCCTCCAGCAGGTCAAGTGTCCCATCAAACTTGGTGTCATCTGTGATCTTACTGAGGGTTCACTCAATCCCCTCATCAGTGAAGGCATTAAACGGGCCTAGGCCCAGCACTGCTCCCTGAGGGAACACCTCCTGTGGTCAGATACCAGCTGAACATGGCACCGCTCACCAACACCCTCTGGGCCTGGGCATCCAGACAGTTCCTAACCCAGCTGAGAGTGCACCTGYGCAAGGCCTGGGCTGACGGCATTTCCAGGGAATGCTGAGGGAGACACTGCCAATGGCTTTGGTGGAGTTCAGGTAGGCACTTCCACAGCTTTCCCCTCACACACTGGGCCGGTCAGCAGGCCATCGAAGCAGATCAGGATGGTCAGGCAGCACCTGCCTTTCCTAAAGCCCTGCTGGCTGGGGCTGGTGCCTTGGTTATCCTGCATGTGCCAGGTGATCACACTCAGGACAATCTGCTCTGGAACCCTTCTGGGGAGCGAGGTCAGCTGGACACCCCTGTAACTCCCCAGATCCTCCTTCCAGCCCTTGCTGGGGATGGGAGTCACAAAGGCCAAACTCCAGGAACCTCCCCCGTTCCCCAGCACTGGTCAGAGCTGATGGAAAGCAGCAACCGTGATAAATGAAACAGGGTAGAATCCAGACTGATTGGATGTGGCTATGCCATGAAATTCCCTATGTGGCTTACCATGAAATTCACTTGCTGTGGAGAGCAGGGCATTTCTGGGTACTGCCAGGGGTAAAGGTCCTCAGGACAACCCAGGAGCTGAATAAGGAGGTGGGAGTCATGGTGGTGGTCAAGCGGCCCATGGTTCCTCAGTGTGGGGCATGGGATGAGCAGTGGTGAGGATGAGTGTGGTCTCAATGCCCAGCAGGTGTGAATTGGTGGGTGAGTGAGGCAGAGGGAGCACCCTGAGGCACAGCAGAGGTGCCTCTGCCTGAAATTACAATGGTGCTTTCAGCACTTCAGGGAGCTGTGTCACCATTTGATCCCAGGACCAAAACTCGATCCAGGCAGAGGATCCAGGATCACAGGCACTGTCCAGCAAAGGGGTTGAGAGTGATGTCCCTCCTTTGTTACCCCAAAAAGCCAAATCCGCAAGGTGTGTGTGCAGCCCAGCTGGCACCAGGGAGTGCTCTTGCTGCT
>NW_026623518.1:0-9390 GCF_030028575.1 Malurus melanocephalus | reverse complement strand
GCACAGAAATTTAGCTTTGGCTGCTCAAAGCTTTCTGTATATCTGATAGCTGATCCTGCTTGTCAGATACCTCAGCTACTGCTCTCAAGGTACAGTTTCAAAAGCAAGCAAACAAAACCTTATCCCAAGATCACAGAATCACTGAATTGTTTGGGTTTGGGGGGGCATCTCAAAATCTTCTAGTCCAGACCCTTGCTCAAGCAGGATCAACTAGAGCAGGTTGTCCAGGATCCTCTCCTTGTACCTGGATTGCTGTGTCCAGCTCTGGGGCCCACAACACGAGAAGGACACAAACCTACTGGAGTGGAATCCAGAGGAGGCCACAAAGATGTTCCAAGCTCTGGAGCACCTCTGCTCTGGAGACAGGCTGAGACAGTTAAGGGTGTTCAGCCTTGACAAGAAAAGGCTCTGCAGAGAAGTTGGATCACCTTGCACTAGAAGTTACCCACAAGTTCAGCAAGAGATCTAGAGAGGGATTTTGGACAAGGCCATGGAGTGACAGGACAAGAGGGGGTGGTTTCACACTGACACAGGGCAGGGTTAGAACAGATGTTAGGGAGCATTCTGTAGTGACAGGATGGGGAGGCCCTGGCATAGGATGCCCAGAGAAGCTGTGGCTGCCGCTGGATCCCTGGAAATGTCCAAGGCCAGGCTGGATGGGACTTGGAGCAACCTGAGATAGTGGAAGGTGTCCCTGTACCGGGAAGGGGATGGTATGAAATTAAATATAAGTCCCATCAAACACAACCAATTCTGTGATTCTGCGGTTCTATGGCATGGAAAAAGACACTGAGCCTTTTCCATCGAGGAGATGAGATTTGTTAACAGGCGCAATCCCTGTAGAACAGAGAAACCTTTCCCCTTCTGTAGAGCTTGGACAATTTGGCCTCCAGCTGCATCAGATTGAGGGGGTGGGCAGAGTTTCCCTCAGTAATGAAAGCCCAAGTCTTCATGGTGGTGTTGGTCTGACAGCAGCCAGCTATCCAGAGGTGGCTGGGTACATTAACCCTCCCATCAGGAGTGGAGCTGTTTCCAGGCACAGCACCCTTGATGATGTAGGTGGTTGTACAGTCCTGGTTTTCCTGGGCCATCATTTGGTTCTCGTAGAAAGCCCTAACATCATTTCTGTGTGTGYGCTTCACGGGCACTATGTTGGTCAGGGTGAAGGTAGCTGACTTGCTGTCGTCAGTATTTTGATGGTCACTGGGGCACAACTGGACAGGGACCAAATCAGTCAGGTTGGTGTAGTCTTCATTGATAGCCTGGTTCTGGCCAATTAGCTTTGGACCAATGGTGTAATCATGTTCAAGGAAGTCCTCTGTTYTCATGTTGTTGGGAAGAGTGATCAGCTTGACAGGGAAAGAAGAGGAAAAGGTGTCAGTACTGAGGATGCGTGTATTGAAGCAGATTACTCCAGAGCAGAAATCTCTGGGTGTCAAGATCCCATTTTTTGTCATCTCAGTGCATGAAAATGTATGAACCTAAGAGAAATCATAGATGTGCCCCCCCACCCCCCCACATGAACACAAGAGCTTTAAAGAGAAAGCAGCTCAGAATCTGACTGCTCTCATTTTGACTTGTCACCTTTGGGATCCAGACTGCAGCCTGTGCTGGGACAGTGGCTGGGTGCATGAGAAAAGAAGCAATTCTAGGTTTGAAAGGTGACTTGGCTGAGACATCTTCCCTGCCACATTTGCTTCCTTTTCCTCCTGTCTCCACTGTCTGAATCTACCCAGGGCTCTCCCTGAATCCCTTCAACCCCATGCTGTGATTCTGCCATTCTGAGATTCTGTGATTTTATGTGTGGTTGTTACAGGTGTATCCCAKTCCTGGAACRCCTGAGGTTGCCTCCTCTAACCCCATCCACAGGGAGGTGTGTCAGGAAATSAGTCCTGGAGCTKAAGTTTCCTTTCCCTGGGAGGGCTACAGCTTGTTCAAGGATGAATATTTAGCTCAGTAAGCAAAAAAAGAAAATCTCTATGTCAATGAAATCCACTACTGCAGTGCTAAGAATGTGTCTCAGAGCTGATCTGGGCCAGGGAGCATTTTGCTCAGTAGCATAGCATCACTAAAAAGAAGTAAGATATTATCAGCTCTGAGAGGAGCCTGTAATCCCAAAAGAGTCCTCAGAAAGGTAAATATTCCAAAAAGGACTCTGAAGAAAGTTACCAAAATCAAGGATTGTTCCGGTGGTCTGGGTCCATTTTCCAGGAGGAAAAGGCCGGGTTGGATGGKGCTTGGAGCATCATGGTCTAGTGGCAGGTGGCCTGGCCCATGCAGGGGAGTTGGATTGAGATGATCTTTAAGGTTCCTCCCAACATAAACCATTATGATTCTATGATCCAAGGAAAAGAGAGTTTTAATCCCTCCCTTATGTGGAGGCTGCAGTGGTGCAAGAGCAGATGCTTTGCTYGAGTTCCAACGTGCAATAAGCTGAAATGATTATTTTTTTTCATAACTTCAACATCTTTTGCTTCATCTTYACGGAGCCATATTTAGCCTTCCTCTGGAACAGAGCATATGGCTTCCTTCTCTAGCTCACCTTCCCCCAAATTCCTTCCTGTTACTCTGTCCTTAGCAGGGACAGCAATTTCCTCTTTTTCTCTTCTGCACTTGGCCTGGCCTGTTTTACTGAAGTTTATCTCAMTGATATTTGGGAGAGCTCCGTACTTTGTGCAGATCTGGATGTCTGCTGGATCCTTCTGGATCAAGCATGAGCCAAAGGTGCTCAGGGGCCACTGCCCGTGCATGGAGATCACACCCTTCTGACTGGAGTGACACTGATGCTCCTCACTTTGCACTGCCTGAAATGTCACTCCAGAAATCCCCCCAGTGCTAACCTGACCATCTCATCTCCAGTGCCTGTGCCTGCTGAGGCTTTGTCCCTGTGCCATCCCACCCCATTCTGAGTTTCTCCTCATGTCACTCACACCAGTCACAAAGCTTCTTTGACTCTTCACAGGGAGCAGATAAGCTCTGTCAGCGATGGAGAACAGCTCAGAGCAAAGTGRGGATCAGAGCCCAGCAGGATTGGATGCCCATTCCCCACTGCTTGCCTTCCCACCACAGCAGGGCACAGGGAGGGGGATTGTTGACTTTGTAATGTCATGTGAAGTCATTTGATTTGATATTTCTGTCAGGTCAAGGCAGTAAACTGGGCACCTTTGGGATATAACGGATCTCACCCTCCTCCTGATGTCTCAGATGCATCAGAGGAATCAAGTGATGCAGGTGTTTGAAGTTAAATGAAAACAATCTCATCCAGTGTTTGCATTTGCATGTTTGTAGGGGGGTGGGAGGAAATAGAAGTGGTTATTTAAATGCTGCTGCTAATCTTTGAGTGGCTGGAGGGTGATGTGCTGTAAGAGGGGTACTCACCTGGGGCTCAACAAACCATGATTCATTTGAAGGCAGAGGTCCAGGCTGGTAGATGTAAGCAGAGTACACAGGAATTCTCATGGATTTGTCGTACAGGGTGGCAAAGTGGTACTGGTTGTTGTAGCGTTGACAGATCCAGGCTGCRTTCTGTGGAGTCAAGGCTTCATTTGGCGTGGTCTCCTCATAGAAAAACTGGGGACACWTCTCAAAGGATGTCACCACCTCACTGTGTCCCAGCCAGAGGCAGCTCGCYGACACCTGCAGTAGCAGCAGCCACAGCATCGTGGGAGGATTTCAGGTGAATGGCTCTTGTACCCTGGAAGACAAAAGCAGAGGGATACAGAGCTTGGAGAGAGCTGGACATGGCCTTCTACATTTTTTGTGGCAGGGAAGACACAGCTGGCAGAGGAGGGGACTGTGAGAGATCAGGAAAGGAGTAACTTCCCTCCTCCTGGATATGGAAAAATGACAAGGACACTAAGGGGGAATGATAACCCAGGGTTAAGGTTCCCAGAGGAGGCAGCAGTGGGGGAAGTCAGCCTGTACGAGGAAGGATCCAAATCTACTCCATTCCTAATAAATTGTCACAGCAAAGTTWTCTTGGAACTGAGGAACAGCCTTGGGACGACGTCACATTTTCCCACCTCCTTCCTGTTCTGAGCACCTTCCCACAGCAGGCACCTGCAGCTGGGCACAGATCCTGCTCAGCCCCTGCAAWGCTGAACTGGGTTTTCATCTCATGGGGCACTGGCCAGGGAAATAACAGCGATGCTGCACTTCCTGTGTGTCTCTGACCCCAACCACATTCACCCGGACACGCAGCGCTTCCACTCAGACCAACACTGAATCCCAAATGGTCACTTGGGGCCCTGCCTCTCAGCTGACACGGGGCAATGGATGTCCTGCTGCTCACCCTGCATTTCCACATCACCCAACCCCAGACTCTGAACTTGTACAGACATGGAGAGAGAAAATGAAGAGGCCAAGCAGATGGTAGCAGCAGGCACGGGGGATCACAGCTCCATCTTCTCAGCCCAATGGCTGCTGCCATGCAAGCACTGAGGGGCAGCTCCTCCAATGGTTGCATGGCATTCCTGCTGATCCCCATCTTCAGCTTTGCTGATTCTTTATCCTGTACAGTCAAAGGCACTGTTGCAGGAATTTCTATTTATTGGACAGCAATGTGTCCTATCTTGCGTTTCTCAATGCTGACATGATTTTCAGCAGTTGGCATTCTGCATTCCTTTTACAGAAAACTGCAGATAAGTTCCCTGTGATGCTGGCAGCCAAGCAAGGGGCTTTGTCTCCTTTCAGAGGCACCACAGGCTTTGGGATACCAGTGATGCTTCCATTTGCATTGCTGAACACTCGATGGAGTGACTTAACATCATGAGCATTTGGAATATTGGAGGCAGGGCAGGGAGATAAAAGGATTCTTGAGACAGAACCTGCCACAGCCTCTAAAGCACAAAGCCCACCTTTGGCTGGGAAGGGTCTGAGCTGAGGACTGCTGAAGTCTTCCAAGTCACCTGGCACATTTGCTCTTTTCTTATTCTTCTCCCTGACACTCACCTCTGCATTTCCATTGGATTCAGGATGTTGAGTTACACACAGCCCTGCTCTGACCCAGCATATCTTGTCCTTTTTCTCTTTACCAGCCCTGGATCAGGAACGTGGTGACCAGTGAGCTGGAAACTGAGAACTGGAAACACAACTGGTGACTTTTTACTGCTGTCTGCGGAGTATAGCCATTTCTACCCCAAATCAAGAAAGGAAAAGGTCTTTTGCATGACCCTGTCCASAAGATTAAAATATATTTAACCAGTTTTAATATCTAACTTAATATTAGATAGGGAGAAACCAACCTACCGTGAGAAAAGCGGCWCAGGATTCTGTTCGCAGCCCCGAAGTGGCAGAGAACTCTCAAATGCCTCTGTTGCAGTCTGATWCTGGGTGCTTTTATATCATCTCCAACMAGGAAGAGGTGYAAGATTTCCCAAACARGGATTAGTGTGRCTTTTTCTAGGTGTTCAAGGGAGTAGTTGTATTTTTCCAGAGGACTCTAGCAATGATTTGGGTGGGGTTTTGACATTGTCTGTGGGATATTTCTTTTTTTGATATCTCTCCCTTCTTATTCAATTATTTGATGTCAAATATCCAGTTAACTTGGTTTGAGTTTCTTTGTCGAGAAAGCAATTGAGGAAGTRCATGGAAATTTATTATCTGTTTTGATTGCAGTACTGTAGAAAGGGAATTTTGAAGTGACTAAGCTGTTTCTTTGCTCTGCTGGAATTCCTAAGTGTTTCAGAAGCTTGGTATGGAGAGCAGGGCATTTCTGGGTACTGCCARGGGTAAAGGTCCTCAGGACAATCCAGGAGCTGAATTAGGAGGTGGAACTCATGGGGGCACTCAAGCAGCCCATGGTTCCTCAGTCAGGGGCCTGGGATGAGCAGTGGTGAGGATGAGTGTGGTCTCAATGCCCAGCAGGTTTGAATTGATGGGTGACTGAGGCAGAGGGAGCACCCTGAGGCACAGCAGAGGTGTCAGCAGAGGTGCCTCTGCCTGAAATCACAATGATGCTTTCAGCACTTCAGGGAGCTGTGTCACCATTTGATCCCAGGACTAAAAATCCATCCGGGCAGAGGACCTGGGATTACAGGCGCTGTCCAGCACAGGGGTGAGAGTGATGTCCCTCCTTTGTTACCCTAAAAAGCCAAATTTGCAAGGTGTGTGTGCAGCCTGGCTGGCACCAGGGAGTGCTCTTGCTGCTGTGCCCATGGCAGCTGCAGACAAAGGAGCAGAATGCCCCGGTGCTGGTGGGCACTGCCCCGTGTCTGCGCTGGGATCGGTGTCCCTGTGCTCAGGTGTGCAGAGCCCCTGCAGTGCCCCTGGGGAATGRGCCTGGCCTCTGGCTGCTGGCCCAGGTKGGGGTGGCTGTTGCCCAGGATCCTGCAGCACATCAGCCAGCCCCACTGGGGCTCTCCATACCTCAGGGCAGCTGCAGTGGCCCAGGGTGCATCTCTTTATGCAGCTGAGGCAGGCCTGGAGCTCTGCTGGCTGCTGTCAGAGCTGGGACACCAGCGAACCTGGAGACCCCTGCATGGGGCTGCCTCACTCTGCACCTCCACCCCACAACACTTAATTAACTTTGGAGCTTGTTGCTCCACACACTGATGATGAGAAAGATGAGTTTTCAGAAGAGCACTTGAGAACCATGACAGGTGCACAGCAGAGMTGTGACCAGAGTGACATCCAGCCTTCAGTACCTGTGGGTACTGAAGTTTGGTGGGACACTYGACCTGCTGGAGGGTAGGAAGGCTCTGCAGGAGGATCTGGACAGGCTGGATCAATGGGCCCAGGCCACCTCTGCAGCCGGCCCAGGGAAAGACAACAAAGCTGGTGAAGACCATGGAGGGTAAAGCCTGTGAGGAGCGGCTGAGGCAGCTGGGGTTCTTTAGCCCAGAGAAAAGGAGACTCTGAGCGATTATTTCCCTCTACAACTCCCCGAGAAAGGGGATGTAGCCAGGAGGGGTTTGGCAATTTCTCCAAAGCACCCAGTGAGAAGATGACAGGACAAGGCCTCAACCTGCACCAGGGGAGGTTCTGAGGAACATCAGGAGGAATTTCTTCACAAAAGGGGTGAAATGATTCAACACTGGAATGGACTGCCTGTGAAGGTGGCACAGTCTCCATCTCTGGAGGTACTGAAGGCTGGATGTGACACTCAGTGACACAGTCCAGTTGACCAGCTGGCCATCAGCCAAAGGTGGGATCTCAGAGTCCTTTTCCAGCAGAAATGTTTCTGTGCTTCTCCCAGCAGCCCAGCTTGGAACTGAGCAGAGGGCTGCCCCAGCCCCACAAGCACCTGCCAGGCACCTTCCACCAGTGATTGCCTCTGTTTCCTGCTGAGCCTGCTGGCCATGGGCAGTCGGGATCCAGCCCTTTGCTGAGCCCAGAGCTGCTCCATGCCCACGCTGGGGTGGGAAGCACCTCTGTCCCCTGGGGAGATGCAGCTGCACTGACACGGGACTGTAACTTTGAGTTTGCTCTGTGTCTGTCCATCTTTGAGGAGAGTTTCGGGGCACCAGTGTGTCACTGGCAGTTTAGACACTAAGGAAAAGTGATTTTTGCTGGCATCTGTGAGGAGATGCTGGGAGCTAAACTCACTTCACTGCAAATTGGGTTAGACCATGCACCTTGCTCAGTCTTTTTCCAATAAMACCAAGGATTCAGAGTCCATCAAATAAACACATTGTCATGTGCTGTTCTGGAACACAAGGAAACAACAAAATCAAGGCATTGGCATTATTTGGCCTCCACTGGGCAAAACTGCTTTGGTCAATCCAGGCGTAACTTTGGCTGCCCACTAGGAAGACAGCCAGGGAACTGATTTCTGGGGCTTTGCCATYCCCTGGGCAAAGGAGATGCCATCTTTGACTGTTGGTTTGGACATATGGGAGCTACTGGATCTCTTTCGTGTAGGCAGCAAATGTACCGAGTGTGGTTCTGCACGGAACACATTGTGTTTGTGGCACTCCCTGGACCATCTCTAGCTGTTTGTCCAGGTAAAATGCCCATCTCTTCACCTCAGCCTGCAGGGAAAGGCTTTTTCCTGGGAAATGATGATCAAAGACATGAGGGTCCTTCTTGAGTCTCACAGGAGGTCCTGCTGGAAGTTTCCTGTCTTCAGCTAAATGGCAATCTAGAAAAAAGGAAAATTCCTACTTTCATTAATCTAAGCACTTTATCTTGCTGGGAGCTATTAGAAGTGAGGAAAGTTAAGTTCATCTAAACCCAAATGTCTATTTCTTATTTCTATATCCAAAGTCAGACTGACATTAAGTTAATATTAGATGTCTGCTTAACCAGCTTACCTCTGGATACAAAGCCCACACTTTCCTGTTATGAAAGTTTTAGAAGATTAAACCTGCTTAAATTTCTGAGGAACTACTTATGTATTGTGTTCCTGGATGGGATCCCACGAAGTTATACTCCATGAACAAGCAAACTTATTCAAACTTATTATACAACAGCAGAGTTTCCTTATTTTTCTTGTATTTACTGTTGCTCTTGGTTATCATCTSGGTTAYGCTCCAATGGGATTTACAAACTCAGCTTTCACACAGTGACTGTGCAAATATTGGAAAAACAAAACAACCAAACCCCAAACATATGAAGTCTTTTTGCACTTCCAAATGTATCCTTTCCATGGATGGCATACATTTTCCAAATGTATGCCATCCATGTGGATGGCATTTCATTTGAGAGTGGCTCAGTAAAATTGTAGAGATGATTGTTTATATCTGTGTAAACATYAGATCCATTCTAAGGMATACTCAATGTCCAAACAAGAGCTGCTTCTAACAACTTTTGTACAACTACTTTTGGACTTTTGTACTACAAGGTTTTCCATAGAGTTTTGTTAATATAGAGCTCCATGGATTATTTTTTTTTCTGATCTGGTGTCATCTAACACCTTATTTCCTTCTCTCTACACATATCATATTAAAGTATTTAGTATTTCAGAATGACAAAAAGATAGAAAAAGTAAGTCCTAAATTTTACTCTTAAGGCAAATTCTCTTTCTTATGGGCACAGTGAACACTAGTTTGAACTAGCACTCATTCTTCATCTCAGAAGGAGAGGGAACACTGAGTGGAAACTGTGAGGGTACTAAATGTAGATGTTGGAGAGGTTGTGGCTTCCTGTATTAATATCTTGCATTGTGTATTTTGTGTATTACCTGTTCAGCTGGCAGATTTCACTGCAGGCAGATTTGAAACAAGTACCCAAAGAGCTGACAAATACACCACAGAATCTTTAAGGGCTTCCATTTAATCCAAAGTTGACTTCTCTAACATGTGCAAACTGTAGCTCAATCTGTGGGCAGCTTTGGATTTACACAGACAGGGCAGTGGCTGGTCAGGCCCTGGAGAATGTCCACAGCTGAACACAGCAGCATCCAGAGACAGCAACTTGCTGCACATGAGTGACCTGGGCTACCAGAAGTGC